>NC_058418.1:15779910-15993297 GCF_002201575.2 Neomonachus schauinslandi | reverse complement strand
GGGGGGGGGGGGGGGGGGGGGGGGGGGGGGCGGTCCTTGAGAGGCCATGATAGATCACTGGCACACAAGCAGCATGAAGAGTGGATGAGGGAGCCCTAAGCTCAAATCGGTTTGGACATCACCATTTACTGGCTATATGACTTAACTTCACTGTGCCTCTGTGTCCTCATCTATGATACGGGAACAGAAATCACACCTACCTTATAGGATGGTTATAGAACTGCCCTGTTCAGTGCAGTAAACAGGCATTAGCCACATACAACAATTTAAATGAACTGAAATTAAATTAAAATTTAATTTCCCTGGTTGCACTCACCACATTTCAAGTGCTCAATAGCCACATGTGACTTATGGATATTTTACTGGGCAATATAGACACAGAGTATTTCCATCCTCACAGATGGAAAGGGCTATTGGACAGGGCTGTCAGAGCCTCAGAACAGGGCCTGGTGCTGAGTGAGGGATCAGTGAGTGTTGATTATTATGATCTTGTGGCTTGGGTCCAATGACCTCTTAGGCCTCACTTTCACCTGTAAAATGGAGATAGCAAAGCACTTCATAGACTGGTTGGCTGGTTGAAACATCTGCAATATATGTAAATTCACTTAGTTGCTGTGAGCCCTCAGTGGTTATGGCTATGATCATCGTGTGAGGCTGCTTCACTCTCCAAGCCCCAGTTCCTTGTCTATAAAATGGGTGAATTAATAGTGCCTGCTTTGGAGGATTGGTGTGGGGATCAGAATAGGACCTGCGATACACAGAGCTCTTGAGATGCACTAAGCCCTATTCTAAGAGTTTTCCAGATTTTAATTAATTTGAGCTTCATACAACTACCTGAGGTGGGTACTGTTATTAGCTCCATTTTAGAGATGAAGAAACTGATACCCCGAGAGGTAGAATCAGTGGCCCCAGGCCCTGCAGCTGGAAAGCAGCAAAGCTGAGATTTGCCTGAGCGTGTGACCACTGTGTTATGCTGTTTCTCTAAGGGGAAGATTGTTATTATTGTTCTTATTTTCAAACAAAAGGTTTCACCTCTCTGAGCCTCTTATAGTCTTCTGGGTTGTAAAATGGGGAGAGTCAACCCATTTTGCTTTCAGAATTGTCACATGGATTAGTTCAGGTACAGAAGGTGTTACAGGTGGGGCTGATGCGTGCAGAACCCTTGATCAGGAAACACAATGTGACTTTTACGATTTCTCACTGTACAAGCAATGAAATTCAGATTCCTTCCAGTGGCTTGCAGGTCGGGTGTGATCCAGCTCCTGCTGAACTTTCCACTTCACCTTCCTGTCACGCTACCCCTTACCTCCTCTTGGCCTCTGTACCTGCTGTTTCCTCTGCCTCCATGTTGTTGCAGGTGAGCTCCTTCCCCTCTCAGCTCAGCTCAGACATCAGCTCCTCACAGAAGCCTTTGGAACACCCCAGCTCCAAAACTGACTGCACATGTCCTCAGCCAAGGGCAATTTACTAAATCCAAACATTTTTTAAGCTAAAAAAATTTTTTTAAAAGTAATCTCAACGTCCAACTCAAATTCACAACCTTGAGATCGAGAATCACATGCTCTACTGACTGGGCCAGCCAGGCGCCCCTAAATTCAAGCATTTAATGGTTTTCAAAGCACTTGCTGCTACCAGAAATTATTTTAACGATGGGTTTACTTGACTGGCTGCGTCTCCTTCATCAGAGAAAAAGCTCCACAAGAGTGGGTCTGGGCTCACACAGCCCTTAATTTCCAAGGGCAGCCTGGGTCCAGCATGGAGCCTGAGGGACACCAGATAAAGAAATCAAAGCTGGAATACCTGGATGAATAAAGATTCTCTCTGCCCTCTGGGCATTTGTACCTGCTCCCCCTACGTGGGACCTCCCCCTTCTCCTTTTCTTTTCCTGGCTCATCCCTCCTTATCTTCAAGGGGGTGCATCCGTCCCATCATACCCCTGATCATTCTGACCTGTCCTTTTTTTCCCCAAAGTACTGACCACTCTGGGAGCAGAGGTGGGCCCTGACTGGGGCCCACAAGGCCCAGGGGAACTCACAGGTGCAGAGCTGCACTGATCACTCTGCTTGTGCTTCCTGGTGACAGCCATGACTGTTCTGGGCTGTCCCTGTCAGGTGACAGATCTGTCTTCCCTCCCTGGACCGAGAGCTCAGCCCAGGGTGGGGCACAAAGGAAGCACTCACAGAACAACTGTGGGAATGATTGGGAGGGTGGGTGGCCAAAGGAGAGGGTATACACTCTGTCCAAGGACCCAGCTCTGAGGCATGGAGGCCTGCCCTCCCCACCTTTCCCCAGTCTCTGACCTTCTGGCCATCCAGCAGCACGCGGTCTCCCAGGCGCAGGCCCAGTGCACTGAGCATGAGATTGCCCGGGACGTTGTCATAGTTGGGTAGCGTGACCTTGGGGAGGGCACAGGAGAGCGGCACAGCCTCCTCCAGCAGGGTTCGCAGCTCCTTGGCCACCAGTGCTGCCTCTGCCTTATCCAGGGACATGTCCATGGGGTCTGGGACCACCTCCGCTGGCACCTGTCCCTTTCGGTTCTGGGGGCCAATGGGAAGAAAGGAAATGAGGATTCGGGGCACAGGCTGAACCTCCGCTGAGCCCATGCTCCCAGAGACCCCAGTCTAGGTAAAGCCATGGTAGAACTAGGTCAGACCCTAGGCCAACATGGAAATAAGAAGGGGTGAGGCACTGAGGTATAGACCATGTCCCCCAGGAAATCCACCCTCAACCTAAGGCTAGGGATCCCAAGTAATTGAGGGTGGAACTAGGGGTGGAGCCAAGGGAATGAAGGTCACACTTCAGTCTCTGGGTCATGATCTTAGGGAAGCCATGCCCCGGGAGATCCCAAGCCTGCAATGAGACCATGTGATGGTAAATACCAGCTATCACTTCATTTGTTGAATGTACAAATGATTTTTGTAATGAGCTTCCAGAAACGCAAGTGGTCCTGGCCCCCCTCATCCTCTGCTGGCTGGGAAAGGGTGGGGAAGGAAGGAGAAGGGAGACACTGGGGGCTGGGCCAGGGGTGCAGTACCCGCAGCGCCGGGTTGGCACCATGCTCCAGCAAACATTTGGCTGCACCCAGGCACAGGTTGGAGGCAGCGATGTGCAGGGCTGAGCCGTGGTTGAAGTCACTGCACGTGGAGTTCACCACTGGGTTGTGGGCGAAAGGAGGGTTCCGGATGAGTGGCCTCAGCACCCCGCCTGGCCCCCCAACACCACCTTACAGCCTCCCCAAGTCCATCTCACAACCCGCAGGCCCCAGTGCCTCCCATAGCCTCGCATGCAGAGCCCCGCCCCTCCCAACCAGTTCCTGCTCAGCCCTGGGGATGGGTCACGGATGTCTGGGCCCCGTCTCCCACACCTCTTGCCTCCAACCTACCACTATCTCCTCAGATCCCGGTCCCCTCTCCCTTCCCCCACCTCCTCCCCCAAACACACCCTCCTCCTGCTGCCAGCCTCCTCCTTAGCCTGGGTCCCATCCCCTCCCAGCCCAGACCCTCCCACTCACCTCTTGGCCGTGCGCCCTTCAGCAGCACGCGCACCAGGTCGGGCACATCGAAGTAGGCAGCGTAGTGAAGCGCGTTCATGTTGGTCCAGCGGCTGCGCAGCGTTACATCAGCGCCCAACGTCAGCAGCTGCTGCGAAAGGCGCACGGCCGCAGCAGGGTCCCCTGCGCAACAGCCCAGTTCAACTTGCGTCCCCTCCTTCAGAGCCTGGGCCCAAGGCATGGGGAAGGCCCTGGGCCTCAGGGACCGCGCTTTGGCATCTTAGGCTGTGGATTCAGGGTGGCGGTCTGAAGGCTGGGATTCTGAGTGGTTTTGAGGGTGTCCAGTCTGGGGGCCTAGGTGCGGGGGCTCATGCTTTGGGGATTTGGACCTTACCAACTCCGTGGGCCCCAGCCTTGCACGCATAGTGGAGCAGTGTCATGTCAGTCAGCCCATCACGATCATTCACGTGGCAGCCTCGACGCAGAATCTGGGAGAACCGGGGTCCAGAGAGGTTTACCCAAACATGTGAGGGACACCATCCTCTCCCTCCCTGGCTTCCCAAGTATCTTACCTCATTGCCGATGACGTCGATCTTGTGTTGGACTTGGGGCACCCACTGGCGCACAATGGCGAACAGTTCAGGGATGGTGGTCTGGGGGTCAAAGAGAATCTCCTGGCACGCCGGGTCATTGGGATCGAAGAATGTGAAGGCTAGGGTAGTAAGAGGTCCAAAGTCACCCCAGGCAAGCTGACCCCCTCTTTCCATCCTGAGGCAGGGCAGCTCTAGGCCTTTGCCTTTAAGATTCTCTAATGCATGGTCTCAAACCATATGGTGCATGAGCCACAGACATTTTCTCTGTGGGCAGCATGAGGCTTCAAGATCAGGAGGTTTCACATCAAACTCTGGATGCCTCAGGTGTCTTGCAAAGTTGGAAGATCCAACAATCCTACAGAGCAGCAAACTCCACTCCTTGAAACAAGAGTGTGGAAGGAGTGCGGTATTTTGAGTCTGCACGTGCCCCCCACCCTGGGGGTTGGGGCCTGGGGGGGGGGGTCACTGCTCTAGCGCACTACAGCCCTGGCACAGAATGGGCACAGTTTGGCTAAATCCCAAGTAAAAGGGCCAGAAAAACCTGGTTTTTAAGAAAAATCTCCATTTTTCAAATACTGTGCAGTACGCATTAAAATGTACCCATGCGCAGGATCCAACCTGCAGCCAGCCAGGGTGGGAGTCTAGAGGAACTTGCATCTCCCCCGACCAGGCTCTGATGACTGGTGCTCTCTGTAGTATTGTCAACACTCGGCACAGGGTCTGGCCCGAGGCAGGAGCTTGGCGCGTACTGAATGAACGAGGAAATGAACACCTGGATGTCACACAGCCCGGGAAAGGGCCACAGACACCGCGTCTCCAGAAATCAGCCTGTGTGCTCCTTTTGAAACCCCAGTCACGTCACAGCCCTCCTTGGCTCAGGACCTGGCCCTGGCTTCCCCCGACACACTCCAAGTACTGACCACCGTCCTCCCCGCAGCCCACAAGCCCTGCACAAACTGGCCTCGTCTGTTCTCTGCCCTCTCCCCCTCACCCAGCCACACTGACTCCTTCTGTCCTCCCAACACGCCAGGCAAATTCCTGTCTCAGTGGCTTTGCACTTGCTGTTTTGCTTGCCTGGGACAGTGTTTTCCCCAAGCCTTCTCGGGGCTTTGCAGGCTTTACTCCAATGTCACCTCTTCAGGGAGGCCTCCCCAGACTACCCTGTGTAAATCAGCGCCTGTGCCCTTCTCCATCCCGGGCCCTTTATTCTTTCTTTAATCACAGCATATCCCACTACTTAACATTAACTTGTTTGCTCCTTCCTTCCCGTTCTCCCTTCCTCTTTTCCTGTTTCTCTTCTTCCCTCTTTTTTCCTCTTTTCCTCTCTCACGTGTCTCCCTCACTAGGATGTAAGCATTACGCTTCTGTGCTGTCTGCTCACGCCCTGCCCCCCCAAGGCCCACCGTCGCGGCTGGCATGCAGTAGGTGCTCAATCAATGTCTGCTGAATTAATTGCACACATTTAATACACAAATACAGAAGTTCTTCACCGAGTCCACCTTAGCCCTCTCTCTCTCCTAGACCACATTTCCAGATTCCTTCATGTTCTGTGACCAAACCCTCCTTGTTCTACAAGCAAGATTCTGAGGGAGGCGGGGGTGGGGCACAGGGAGCAGCCTACACCCTCTGACTTCCCACCAGGCCACAGGCCCCAGCCACATATAGCTACCTTTCCAAATGAGATTTCCAGTTTCCTGGCATGGATTCCCTGCACCGGACACCCAGATAACGTTCTTATTTTTCTATCAGACTGAGCTCAACTTGGAGCCTCTCTGACCCACCTCTAGCGGGTGATATGGCCACAGAGGCCATCCCTCCTGCCCTATCCTAGCGATGCCAGCTCTTTGAACCTGGTGTCTAGTTTCTGAACTTACAGCTGCTGGGGATTCCCAGCCAACATCTTCTAAAAGCCCCCTCCACCCTCTGTATCCAGTAGCCAGAGGGAACTTTTAAAAATATAAATCAAGGGCGCCTGGGTGGCTCAGTTGGTTAAGCGACAGCCTTCGGCTCAGGTCATGGATCCTGGAGTCCCGGGATCGAGTCCCGCATCGGGCTCCCTGCTCGGCGGGGAGTCTGCTTCTCCCTCTGACCCTCTTCCCTCTCGTGTTGTCTCTCATTCTCTCTCTCAAGTAAATAAATAAAATCTTTAAAATATATATATATATGTCAAAAATATAAATCAGATCCACCACTCCACTGCTTTTAAGTATCTCCCTACCAACTGCTCTCTCTTCATCACACTTATTCAACGTCCTCACAGTAGCCCCTAAGGCCCTCCAAGATCTAGTCATTGCCAAACCCTCACTTCAACTCCCATCACTCCCTAACTACAGCTCCAGGATGGTCTTCTGTTCCTGCCTCAGGGCTTTTGCACTTGGTGCTCACAGCCGGGAACTATCTTTCTCCAGCTCTCCTACAGCTGATTCCTCCTCATGCTCTGGGCTTCAGCCTAAATGCCACCATAATCAGAAAGACCCACTCTGACCACTCCATCTCAAGGTGCTGCCCCCCTATTATATGTCCCTCTTTTATTTCTCTTATTTCTTCCATAGCATTCACTCCATCTGAACTTATCAGATTTAACTATTACTTGCTCCCTCCTGAGAACAGGGATCATGCTTGGATCACTCACCATTAAATCTGTCACCCAGAATAAGGCTTGCCACAGAGTAGTAGCAATGGATAAATATGCTTGGTGAATGATTAGACACTTTCAGGTTTTCCAAGAGGCCATCCTCCCTGCTCCACAACTTCCTACCTCAGAGCCTTTACTCCTGCAGTTATCTCTCTGGGTATTCCCTTCCCCTGGCCCTTTCCCTCGTTAAACCCCAATTCATCCTTGGGTCTTCCTCAAATGCTACCTCCTCATGGAAACCATGTCTTAAAAAGCTCCTGCAGCATCCGATTCTTGGCAAACACAATTCTCATCATGTCTTGTAATTATATATTTATATTATATCTGTGTAAGTTGTCATTGAGGCCTGTAAGTTCTCTCAGGGCAAAGACTGGGTCTGTGTGGCTCCATGCTTTGCTCCAAGCTCCTAGCATAGAGCCAGGTCCATGACAGGCTTTCAGTAAATGTTTGTTGAATGACTGAATGATGTGTCATGAATCAAAGATTAGGATTATTCCAATTGCATTCTCCAACGGATGAATGAATAAATTAATGAAGGGGGGGTCCAAGGGCCAAGACTCCCCTGGACCACTTTCAAAGCCCCCAGAATCACCAGCAGAGCTCAGCCCAACCTCCCTGGCCACCCAAGGCTCCAGACCAAATTGCAGGGTGGGGAGGGTGGTTACCGTAGTCCTTGGGGAGGGGGGCAGGTGCTGAGGGGTGCACAACAGGCTTCTGCCGGCGCTCCTGGGTGGGGCTGGGGGCCTCGGGGACCAGCTCCTCCTCCTCCTCCTCCTCTTCTTCTTCCTCCCCCCGGAGTGGAGGGGCCATCGGAGCGGGATCTGTCTTAGTCATAGTCTTCAATGGCCCTCCGGGGGGTGGGTGCAGAGTTGGGGGCGGCTTTCAGGCAAATCCTGGAGACAGCGGTCAGTTATAGAGAGCGCCTCACAGGGTCCAGGGTCTAAGCCCCCAAAAGCTCCCAGAAGCTCCAAGGCCCCCAGTGGCTCCCACGCCCGCAGCTCTGGATTTTGGGCAATCATAGCGACGACCATTACCCCTCAGAGGACCCTGGTATGTGGGCCCAGCGCCTACCACTTCCCTCAGGTCCAGCCCCCCATTCTTCTCCTCCCGCGTCAGGCTCCTCAGTCTAGGCCGCCCCCTCCCCGGGTTTGTTTATCTCGGGAGGCAGGATGCTTCGCCCCTCCCCTTCTCCGCGGGCTTCTCCTCTACCCATCTTACCTGGGGCGGATGGGGCTGAAGACCAAAGCTGAGACTGGGGAGACTGGAGTAATGGGGTGTCAGTGTCCGGGGAAGTGATGGGGGAGCAGAGAGAGACAGAAAGGGACGAGGCCCAGACGCCGACAGGGGATGGGGGTGGAGAGGGAGGGGCGCAGACGGCGCATGCGCAGTGTTACCCCCAACCAGGCGCGGGGGCGGAGATACTGGGAGGCTCCTCGCTTTGATGAAAAGACTTGAGGCAGCGTCGGGAAGGGGAGAGACACGGAGGATGCGGAGAGAAAGAAGAGATGGTCACGAAAAAGGATGTGAGACATCAAAACAGAGAGAGATGAAGCAGAAACAAGGGCAAAAGGAGAGGAATGGGAAAGCGGGCCCAGTTCTATTTTGTGCATACCCCTGGGATGGAGGCTTCCCGCAGGCCTGCAAACCAGGCCAGTTAGGGCAGGGGTCTTGGTGTGGTGGTGATGATGTTTTCTCTCTCTGAGGTCTCAGACCTAACCCCTTCTCCATGCTCACCGCATATAAAGGGTGTCTCAGAGGGATGATTTTGTAGACTCCTTTCATCCTCTTTGGTCATCAGTCATCGTGGTTATCATCACAGAGTGCTCACAGAGAACTTACCAGGCTCAGAGAGGTTAAGCCAGTTGCCCAAGGGCACACAGCAAATAGGTGATGGAGCTAAGACTTGAAACCAGACAGCCTGGCTGCAGAGTCTGGGTTTTTAATCACCATGCTACATGGCTGTAGCAGTGTCTAGGGGCAGAGCTGCCAATGAACCTCTCCAAACCTGAATATCCCCCAAGAAGACCTGGAGCCAGCCCAGGGTCCAGGCCTTCCTGGCTCCTTCATCTTGGTTTGGCTGTCACGCCTGCCTGGCTGTGGCCTGCACTGCCCACAACCCCAGCCCAAAGAGGACTGGGTGACTTTGCCTTCCACCCTTCATCCTTCTAATGGTCAGGGCTGGTAAGTTCCATCTCCAAAATATTCCTCCCAGAATTTTGTCCCTCACCCCCTCACCCCACACACAGGCCCTCATCCTGGTCTTTCCGTCATCCTCTCCCACCTGGACTATGACAGCAGCCTCTTCCCTGTTCTCCTCCCCCCCCAACTTGCTCCCTATTATGCAGCCACAGGGACCTAACACACCCCCATCAGGGCCCTCCTTGACTCGGAGACATCTGCTTGCTGCACCTCATTCTAGATTAAAAACCAATGTTCTCAACCGCAGCCCACAAGGCCCTAGGTGAAATTTCCCCCATCATCTCTCCAACATCTCTCACTCTCCCCCGAATCTACTGCACTACACTGGCTTCCTTTCTCCTCCTCAGTGCAGGACCTTTGCACTGACCTTTCCTTCTGCCCAGAATGCTCCTCCCCCAGACACTTGGTTCCCTCTCTCCCCTCGTTTAGGATTTTACTTATTGGCACCTTCTCTGCTCTAAAATTGCACCCCCCCACACATACACTCCCTCCCCTGCTTCAGTTTTTGCCATAGCAACACCGCCTTCCTCCAGCTGACCCCCTGGATGTTGGGCATTTCCAGGGGCTGTTCTTCTCCCTGGAGCATCCAGCCCGTATGCCTCCACACCAGGTCTTCTCATCCAGGTGTCTGCTCAAACGCTGTCTCCTTAGAGAGTCCTCTTCATCCATCCATCTGCCACCCCCACCCCATTACATTTTCATTTAGTCTTTACAGTGCTTATCACAATCTGAAATTATTTTATTAGTTTACTAGTTTGACTTCCACTCAAGCAGAAGAGGAGCACTATGAGGGCAGGATTTTATTGGCTGTGTTCACTGCTATATACCCAGCTCAGCACCATACTTGGCAAAGGATATGAGGGGCTCTTCAGAACCAGGTACCATTCTTCCCAAATAAACAATCCTTGTTCTGCTTTGAGACTGTTTTACTGACTGCAAAGGTTCAAGCTAGGGGTAGCAGGAACCTGGCACCAAGGGGAATAAGGATTGATGGGGCTTGGGCCCAGGTCAGCCCCAAGGTTCAAGGGGTCTGTAGAAGGGGGTGCTTGGAGCCAGGCCCTTGAGGGAGGTCCTACAATGGCCCAGGCATGGGTGGTGAGGCTAGGCAGGCCCATGTATGAGGACTATCTCTGCCTTTGTTTGTTTGTTTTTTTTTTTTAAGATTTTATTTGACAGAGAAAGACACAGTGAGAGAGGGAACACAAGCAGGGGGAGTGGGAGAGGGAGAAGCAGGCCTCCCACCGAGCAGGGAGCCCGATGTGGGGCTTGATCCCGGGACCCCGGGACCATGACCTGAGCCGAAGGCAGCCGCCTACCGACTGAGCCAGCCAGGCGCCCCTCTTCCTTTGTTTTCTGTCATCTGTCCCACAACATTATCTGTCCTGGTCCTTATGCACTGGGGGTCTCAGTGTCCAGGAGCTCAGGCTTGGCATCCAGTGTGGGAGGTGCAGGACTCTGGGCAATGACCACAGCTATGTCAGGCCCTCCACAGATGATGGGACTCCTCAGGTCCAGGGAGCTGGGCAGTCCCAAAGAAGTGATAGAGATGGAGAACATAGGGGAAAGAGGGGAGGGCAGGAGAGAGGGCAGAGAGGACGGGGGAAGAAATGATGAAGAATAGGGAGGCCAAGGTGGGAGGGGGATGTCAGGGAACACAGAGAGATGTGGGCAGAGAGATTTGTGGGGAGACGGGAAGAGATGTGAGGCCAGAGAGACATTCGTGGGGGGAATAAAGAAGTATGGGGACAGAGGAAAATGTGGGGGATATGAAGAGACAGATATGGAGATAGGCCAAACAAAGAGGAAGACAGAGAGGGACAGTGATATGAGGGACACAGAAAGATGCAGGTGAAGAGAGCAGTGGGGAAATGGGGAGACAGACAGGAGGGCAGAGAGATGGGGCAGCAAAAACATAAAGATGAATGTGGGAAGAGAGAAGGACATGGAAAAATAGGATTGAATGGGGGCAGCGGAGGCAGAGAGACACTGTCAGCCCAGGGGCCCTGGCAGGCTTCATGAAGAGTCCCAGGCCTGAGTTGGAGCTCTGTCCCTGCTCTTCTGTATGTCTCCTTTATGCCCCAGCATGGTCAGGCCATCGTCTCAAACACAGAGCGTCCAGGGGCAGTCACATTGCAGTTCCGGCTGACTGCTACTAGCTGCAAATACGAACCCAGTGCTGCTACATCTGCTAAGCCTTCAGGAAAGACCAAAAATTATTTTAAAACACTGTTGTTGAGGCCAGAAAAAATCCTATCTGTGAGCCATGTCCAACCCATTGGCTGTCAAGCTGAGACACCTTAGCTACAGGGCTACTTTGGGGGGCTCCTTTTTGTTTAAAGACCCTTTTCTTTTTTAAGATTTTATTTATTTGAGAGAGACAGAGAGAGAGTGAGAGAGAGAGAGAACACGAGTGGGGTGAGGGGCAGAAGGAGAAGCAGGGTCCCTGCTGAGCAAGGAGTCCAATGAGGGGCTCGATCCTGAGACTGAGGGATCATGACCTGAGCCAAAGGCAGATTGTTTAACCCCCTGAGCCACCCAGGCATTCCGGAGGGGCTCCTTTCTGAAACCCCTTCCCACTTCTCTTGTCCAGCCAGGGCTGAGAGCCCTGGGACCTCAAACTTGGCTCTGGGGGTTTTAAGCAGGGAAAAGTCCTGGTCAAACTGATTCTTCAAGACAGGATACCCTCCTCCAATACTCAGTAGTAAGATACAGGAGCAAAAGGGCCTTTAGATGGGGTCGGGGAGACTCTAGGAGATAGGCTGCAAACTCAAGCTCTATTAGGAGCCAGGCAAGGAGCTCTCCAACAGGAGAGAGCTAGCCTCCTGTGCAGTCAGATACCTGGTTCGAATCCTGGTTCTGCAATTTCCTGGCTGCCTGACTTTGGGCAAGTGACTGTAGCATCCTGGCACCTGTTTTTTCATCTGAAAAATGGGGACCAGAGCCGCATCAAGGTCATAGTGAGTTTTCAGTAAGTTATTAACGCTGCCTGGCAGAGAGTAAGGGCTCCTTAAATATTATTAATAAATAGAGCAGCCATTACCCTGCTCTGATCAATAGTTGGTAAGCGTTGCCAGATGGACTCTTTTCAAGACAAGCCAGAAACCTGGAAACATGAGTGAAATGTTCTGACTTTTAAATACTGGGCTCTAGTTTAAACGAAAATACATATGGGGGTGCCTGGGTGGCTCAGTCGGTTAAACGTCTGCCTTCAGCTCAGGTCATGGTCCCGGGGTCCTGAGATCGAGCCCCGAGATCGGGCTCCCTGCTCAGCGGGAAGCCTGCTTCTCCCTCTCCCACTCCCCCTGCTTGTATTCCCACTCTCGCTGTCTCTCTCTCAAAAAATAAATAAAATCTTTAAAAAAAAGAAAAGAAAATACATATGCTATGGGGGCCAGGTGGCCCCACTCACCAGGCACGGCAGGCCCCGGTGCCCCTAGGTGGCAGGCCCTCCTTGCACACCTGCTGCCCCAGCTGTTCCACAGCCCGCAGCTGCCCCTGGGGCTGCTCCTGGCGCCGCTGCAGTCTCCGCACCCGCCGCTGCAGCGCTCCCAGGACTGTGCCCAGCCTGGCCAGGGGGTGCTGGGCCCAGACTCCAGGCTGTGGCCCGGCAGGAGCAGGGGGCAGGGGGGTCAGGAACACGGCGGTCGTGGCCTCAGGGCCTCCGGATGCTGACCCCAGTACCACAAGGTGCACGGGGCCAGGGGCCACGCAGCTGGCCCTGGGGATAGGGGCGTGGCCTCCGGTGGGGAGGGAGGCACGCCTGGCTTCTCAGTGCTCCGGGAACTCTGCTGCCTCTGGAAGACAAGGCATGGGGGGGGGGGGGGGGGGCGGGCGCGGGGCATCAGGGCCAGACTCCGAGGGGTACTGCCCTCAGATAAGGCCAGACCTCAAGGAGGAACTTCCCTCAGGAGGGGAGGGCTGGGGATCAGACCGCTGGAGGGACTTCCCTCAGGAGAGGAGGGCTGGGGATCAGACTCCACGGATTATTTCCAGGTGGGGAAGACTGGGGGTCAGACTCCAGCAGTGGGACCTCCTTTTGCTCACCTTAGCAGGGGGTGCCGGGGAGAAAATGGACAGCACTGCATCAGGCCGCAGGTAGCGCACAGCCCGGCGCCACTGGAAGCAGGATGGTGTGAAGTGCTCACTGCACAGGTGCTGGCGGCAGCTGGGCACCCAGTCCTCATGGCCCATGTGCCGCAGCCAGTCCCTGATCCCATGACCCTGAGCAGGTTCAGTGGGAACCTGCCAGGGACCGTGGGGTTACGGGGTCAGCAGTATCAGGTGCAGTCCCAGCCCTCTCTGAGGATATGTACACCCAGAGATCCCTGGGCTCCAAACCTCGGTCTCCCCAGGCCAGAAGCTGGCCCTGCCTCCTTCCCAGGCTTTCTCTACCACCAAACCGCATCCCCTACTTCAGCTCCACCTTTTAAACACCCAACATCAGCCCACCCCTCCCACCTCTGCTGCCCATCCCATCCAGCCTTCATCCTCTCCTGGCTGGACTTTTGCAGCAGCCTCCTTCCTGATCTCCCCACCCGTGGCCACTCTGCCCTCCCCCACAATCTGTTCCTCCACATGAGCCTGAGAGAGAGTTTATGAAACTGGACAAATCTAGAATGTGTCCACATTCATGCGGGTGGGGGTGGGGTGGGGTGATAGATTAAAAGAGATTTAAGAAACATCCAACTGCAGGTTGTGGACCTCGTCTGCGACAAATCATTCCATAAAAAGACATTTTAACACAGTTGGGGAAAATTGAACATGAATGGGGTATTGGATAGTTGTAAGAAATTAATTTTGCTAGGTATGATAATTGCATTGGTTTATGCTTCTAAAATAGTCATCTCTTGGAAAAACATTCTGAAATATTTACAGGTAAAAGAAGTAACATCTGGGATTTACTTTAAAATCATGCATTAAAGGTGTAAGTGGGTGGGGGAAGATGGACAGATCAGCAAAATGTTGACAACTGGTGAATCTGAGTGACAGATGCATGAGAATCCATTCATATAACTCTATTTTTTGTGTATGCTTGAAAACACCTGTTAAAAGGTTTTTAAACAACTCAACAACAAAAATTAACCCCATTAAAAATGGGCAAAAGACTTGAACAGGTATTTCTCCAAAGAAGATTTACAGGTGGGCAACAAGCATATGAAAAGATGCTCAATATCACTAATCATTAGGGAAATGTAACTCAAAACCATCAGATATCACCTCATAACCATTAGAATGGATACTATAAAATAATCAATACGGGGGGGGGGGGTGCCTGGGTGGCTCAATCGGTTAAGCATCTTCAGGTCAGGTTATGATCTCCGGGTCCTGGGATTGGGCTCCATACTCAGCAGGGAGTCTGCTTGTCCCTCACCCTCTCCACCCCTGCTTGTGCTCACGCACTCTCTCTCTCTCAAATAAATAAAATCTTAAAAAATAATAATAAAAACTGAGGGGCTCCTGGGTGGCGCAGTCAGTTAAGTGTCCGGCTCTTGGTTTCTGCTCAGGTCATGATCTCAGGGTCATGAAATCAAGCCCCACGTTGGGTTCTGAGCTCAGTGAGGAGTCTGCTAAAAGTTTCTCTCTCCCTCTCCTGCCCCTCTTTGCACTCATGTGTGTGCGCCCTCTCTCAAATAAATAAATCTTTTTAAAAAATAAATAAAAACTAAAACAAGTGTTGGTGAGGATGTGCAGAAACTGGAATCCTATGCACTGCTGGTGGGAAATATGGTGCAGCCACTATGGAAAACAGTATGGTACCTCCTCAAAAAAAGTAAAAATAGAATTACCATATGATCCAGCAATTCTACTTCTAGGTATATACCTAAAAGTATCGTTAAGTGGGGTCTCGAAGAGATATTTGCACACTCATGTTCATAACAGCATTATTCACAATTGCCAAAAGCTAGAAGAAACCCAATATCCATCAATGGATAAATGGATAAAGAAAATGTGGTATATGCATACAACAGAATATTATTCTTAAAAAGGAAATTTTTTTTTTTTTTTTTTAAGATTTTATTTGACAGAGAGAGACACAGCGAAAGAGGGAACACCAGCAGGGGGAATGGGAGAGGGAGAAGCAGGCTTCCCGCCGAGCAGGGAGCCCGATGCGGGGCTCGATCCCAGGACCCTGGGACCATGACCTGAGTCGAAGGCAGACACTTAACGACTGAGTCACCCAGGTGCCCCTAAAAAGGAAATTCTGACACATGCTATAATATGGTGAGCCTTGAGGACATTATGGTAAGTGAAATAAGCCAGTCACACACACAAAATATATGAGGTATCTAGAGTAGTCAAATTCATAGAAAAAGAAATAGAACAGTGGTTTCCAGAGATTAGGGGGAGTAGGAAATTGGGATCTGTTGTTCAACAGGTATAGAGTTTCAGTTTTGCAAGATGACAAAGTTCTGAAGATTGCACAATAATGAGAATATCCTTAATATTACTGAGCTGTATATTCAAAAATGGCCAAAATGGTAGATTTTATATGTATTTTACAATTAAAAATACAAATTAAAAAATTAAAGCTTAAAAAATGAACGAAATAAAAGCTTTCCCTGTGGGAGTGGGTGGGAATCATCTGAGACTCAAGACTGTCCAAGATGAAGATCTCATTTTCCAGCTTCATATGCAGCCAGGGGTGGCCACATAATTGAGTTCTGGCCAGTCTGTCCTGTGGCGACTGTCAGCACCTGTGACACATTAAATGTTTATTTTAAGCAGTTAAATTTTGAGATAGTTTGTTATGTGGCATTAGATAACTAAATAGTCAGTCATTCACATTCCACTTGCACAATACCTTCCATATCTGTCACATTACTTAATATTTTTCTTAAAATTGACCAACTTTAAAAATGAAACAAAGATACCTCAAAGAGAAACTTTATACCACAACTGAAAATGGAAGACCAGTATCAATTCCATGAACAGACGTTGACCAGAAATATAGCTGGATACCTTCATCTGCTGAGGGCTCCGAGGCCCTCTCTCTCTTTGTTAAAAGGGCAGAGTCAGGGGTGATAGAGAGTGGGGGACACCACCATCTATAGGAGTCAAGGTAACAAATTCAGGCACAAACACACAAAGGAAAACCACACAGCCCTAAAACAGAATGTGGAGGCACTCTATGCACTGACATGCTATTTTCAGGCATATACATTCCATGAAAAAAGCAAAGTTCTAAACAGAGCATATCTGCTTTTAGTAATTGTGTCAGGCTCGGTAACAGCCCCCAAAAGATATCCATGTTCTAATCCCTGGAACCTGTGAATACTACGCTGCACGACAAAAGATGTGATTAAGTTAAGGATCCTGAGATGAGGAAGTCATCCTAGATCGTTCATTTGGGCCCAACATGCAATCGCAAGGGTCCTTGTAAGAGGATGGCCGAGCGGATATTATGACAGATGAAAGAGGAGAAGGTGATGTGACCACAAAGGCAGAGATTGGAGTGACGTGGCCACCAGAAATCGGCAGAGGCAAGAAACAGATTCTCTCCTACAGCCAGCCTCGCTGGGAGGGCAACCCTGCCAACACCTTGATTCTGGCCCAGTAAAACTGACTTGCACTTCTGGTCTCCAGAACTGTGAGAGGATAATTTCTGCTGTTTTAAGCCATCAAATTTGTTTCAGTATCCACAGGAAACCAATACAGTGATAAAGGGGGAAATTAGAACACGTTTTCAGATTTGCTTGTATTGCATAAAGAAACTGGAAAAGACACATTAGAAAGGAGGTGGGCAGGATGAACAGAGATGGGCATGGGAGCAAGACTTCCCAACCAAAGGGCCGACGGACAGGGCAGGTGGGGCTGCAGCTGGTGAAAGAGAACAGAGGGGCTGACTCAGAATCTGAGCTGTGGCACCCAAAGAGCAGAACCCCAGGGCACCCAGCCAGAAACTCTGGCTGCCACAGTCCTTTTCGCCTGTTTGGGATCCAAATCCTCCCATCAACCCCATTCTGCCCGGACACACACAAGGAATCTCTTGCAGCAGCACTCCCCACCCCCTCCTCCTTGGCAGAGACTGACAAGTGACTACTCCACACCTCCTTTTCTTCTTCCTTACTAACAAAACTCCAACTTTAGTTGAGGTCAGCATGTGCTGTGCTGAAAGAACACCAGGTTCCTTTGTGTAGGTGGGGCCATGTTCTGGCCAGTGAACACTTTCGTGTTGTGTGAGAAATCTGGGATGGTACCTTAAATGCGAAGGGTCCTCAAATGGATCAGGGCAGTTCAAGGGGCAAAGGAGGAAAGTATCATGAAAACCCTCTTCCTCACTTGGTCTTTTTCTTATTCTCCTTTGTTCCTCTGGATAGCAACACTTTTATAATGGGCAATCTAAAAATCGACTTTAGGGGCACCTGGGTGGCTCAGTCAGTTAAGCATCTGCCTTTGGCTCAGGTCATGATCCCAGAGTCCTGGGATCAAGCCCCAGATCAGGCTCCCTGCTCAGTGGGGAGCCTGCTTCTCCCTCTCCCTCTACTGCTCCCCCTGCCTGTGCTCTCTTGCTCCCTCTGTCAAATAAATAAATAAATCTTTTAAAAAATAAAAATTAAAAAAAAAATCTACTTTAAGTGGACAGCCGTGTCTTCCTTTTCTACAGAATAGTGTAGTCTCGTTGCTCATCTTTCTAGATCATGTAGTGGCATACGCTGCTAGAAGTCCTTCTTTAAAAAAAAAAAAAGTTAAAATCAATTCAAAATGTTTTCCGGGTGGTTAAATGCCCAGCTAAATTACTACATTTCCCAGAGTTCCTTGTAGTTGGGGGTGACCAATGATGAAGAACTCACCATTGGGTGGGATTTCTGGGAAGGCTGTATAAAGGGGGCTAACTCAGTTTACAGTTGGAGCCTTTTGCTCTTCCTTCTCTTTTCTTCTTACCAGGTGATGATGGCTGGGGCACTTGGCAGCCATCTTGCAAGGAAGCTGCATGCTAAGGATGACAGCACAGAAAGACAGGAACTTCAGCCCTAATGATTGTGAATCTGCCACACAAGTGCTGGTCTGTCAACCTCTGTATTTGTTTTATTTGAGAGAAAAATAAACCCTTGGTGGATTCTACTATTGTTCAAAATATTTGCTGCCCTTCCCCACATGAGGATTACATATCTCTACTGCAGTGACCTGAGGCTTGACATAGACTTGCTTTGGCCAAAGGACTGACAGTGACATGAGCCACTTCTAAATACAGCATTTATGAGGAGCCATTGGGTGATTCTTCCTACTTTCTCTTTTCCCCCTCCTACAAGACCAGCATATTCTACGCAGGGGAGGCTCCTTCGGCCTGAGTCCCAGGTTAGGATATTGTAGAGTAGGTCCACAAATGGTCTGCAAAAGACATAGCGTGAATGAGAAATAGACCTTTGTTATAGTAAGAGATTTTGTGTCTGTTATTGCAGCATAACTTAACCATGCTGTATCCTATCACCTCCATAATTTTTTTTTACGCCAATGATATTTCACAACTTTCTTACTGCCACCCAAATGCAATTCCTAACTCATAGGCTTCCCGTTAGAAATGACTCTCGTATGTTCCGAAAGGGCTGAAAACAGAACTAATGAATGTTTCCTCTGGCTGCCTGGCAGGCTCTTATGTTATTCCCTGGCAGCCACTTCCTTCGATAGGTTTCACCTTGTTCCTTCCTGCCATCCATGCCTTCTCCTGAATCTCCTTAGGAAACAGCTCCTCACCAAACTCTTAACCATGTGACTTCTGCAAGACTGACTCGGGGGTGAGCCTTGAAGTGGAAATGGGCAGCCATTGATGAGATTTAAACATAGACATGAACTGATTTTTATAAAGTCATCTGGTTGCTCTGTACGATTGTCATTGTTCTCCTCGTTATTATATGTGAAGCACTTAGAACAGTGCCTGGCATACAATAAGTGCTCTCCAAATAAGTTATTGTTGTTTTTGTAAGGGACGCAGAAGTATAGGCAGGGAGGCCAGCAAGCAGCCATCTCAATGTCTCATTAGCAGAGGACGGCGGTCTGAACTGTGAGAGCAGAGGTCATGAGAAGTGATCAGGCTGGAAATGTAGGGTTTTCTGTTATTTCCTAATACTTCAATTAGGATTTTCCCATTTGCATTTATAACTGTGTTGCCAAGGTGTTGGGGTTTTGTTGTGATTGATGCAGGGTGGGTATGTGTTTGGAGGGTAAGTCAAAGGATGGGTTGATGGACTGGACGGGGGACAGCAGTGCTGAAGAAAGGATGGGGAGTTACTCCCAGGTTGGGTGTTCAGTTGTTCAATGTTGGACCCTTCACCTATCCATGAGCTCTGTCCGGATAGGAACAAGATCTGTCAGGATCCTCTGTGTCCAGCAGGGGCTTCCTTACTCCAGGAGACACTCAGAGTTGCTGAATTAATAAACAGTACCAGAGTGACATATCTAAAAAAGCAGATCTGGGCGCCTGGGTGGCTCAGTTGGTTAAGCGACTGCCTTTGGCTCAGGTCATGATCCTGGAGTCCCTGGATCGAGTCCCGCATCGGGCTCCCTGCTTGGCAGGGAGTCTGCTTCTCCCTCTGACCCTCCCGACCCTCCCCCCTCTCATGTGCTCTCTCTCTCAAATAAATAAATAAAATCTTTAAAAAAAATAAAATTAAAAATAAAAAAAAATTAAAAAGCAAATCTGGACGCACTGATTTAGGTTTAAAGACCCCTCTGCATTACTCCTATTCTGCACCCGGGTCCCTCAAGGGACACGGATTGCTGGGTTTCCTCGGGGAGGCCATCTGAAATGCATTAATGAAATTCATCCAACAAATATTTACTGAGCACCCACTATGTGCCAGGCATTTTTTTTTTTTTTTAAGATTTTATTATTTATTTGACAGAGAGAGACATAGCGAGAGAGGGAACACAAGCTGGGGGAGTGGGAGAGGGAGAAGCAGGCTTCCCGCTGAGCAGGGAGCCCGATGCGGGGCTCGATCCCAGGACCCTGGGATCATGACCTGAGCCGAAGGCAGACACTTAACAACTGAGCCACCTAGGCGCCCCTATGCCAGGTCCTGTTTGAGGGCTGGGGAAATAACAGAGAACAAGACAAGAAAAATCTCTGCCTTCATGGAGCTGACATTCTAGTAGGGGAGTCAATAAATGAATACATCAAATATGTGATATGCCAGATAGCGATAAGCATTAAAAGGAAAAATAAAACAGGAGAGGGTTATCATTTTACCTTGAGTGGTGACCATAAAGGTAAGACCTTTCCAGGCAGAAGGAAAAGCACAAGCAAAGTCCCTGGGGCAACAGTGTGCCTGGCATGCTAGGGGGACACAGAGTTACCAGTGACACTAGAGCACAGTGGTAAGGTGAAGGAGGAAGGAAATGAGGTCATACAGGTATTGGGGATCCAGCTCCTGTAGGGTTTTGTAGGGCTTTCTGTCTGCTCCAGTCTCACCATTTTGTCTTTTTAGAGCAAGGTGGGAGCCAGGGGAGGATCTGAACAGAGGAGGACTCTGATCTGACTCAGGGGTACACAGGTTCCCTGTGACTGTGTGTGGGGATCAGAGTGTGGGAGTGGGCTGACCAACGAAGAGGCTACTAAAAGAGTGCAGTCAGGAGATGGTAATGGTCAGAACCAGAATACAGAGAAGAGGGTCAGAAGTGGTCAATTCTGGATATATTTTAAAGGGAGAGCCAACAGGATCTGCTGATGGACTGGATGAGGAATGCGTCCCGGCCCATTTAGACTAAGGCCACCAGGGACACACCTGTAGTCCAACAGAGTCAGGTTTATTTACTATGGCAATGAGGGAAACTGCACACTGGAGGTACTATGAGGAGTCCCACCCAACAAAGGAAAAGACCGATTATTATTTGGATTTGAGAGAAGGGTGAATTTTAGGTGAAATGTAAATGAAATTGTTTGGATAAGCTTAAAGCAAAGCAGAACTGTGTGGACATATATTAGGTCTGGATTGTGAAGTGAGTCCAGGGTCCTGTCTCCTTGAAAGTAATAAAGTTTAGGTAGAGGTGGAAAACTGTGTCCAGAAATGCCTTACCTGAAGCTCTGCACCTGGACAGAAGCGACTGAGGTTGCTTCTCAGTGTCAAAGTGACAACTCCTCCAGGCATTAAGTGAGATGTTTCATTTTTCCTGATATAACTCCAAATGGCGAAGTTTAGGACAGCCTATGATTTTAGAGAACAAAGTTTCCTAGTAAAAAAGCAGCAGTCACTCAAAGGGGAATTTTTTTTTTTCACTTTACATCTGCAGCATGTCCCTGAGAAAAATACAGAAATATTTTTCCTATTAACTCTTCAGCCAGATTTTCCCGTGTCTTTTAGTCCAGCCGGGGAATACATGGGAAGACAGATTTTTTTTTTTTTAAACAGTTCAAGCTAATTTTTACTTTCTCAAGTGCGAGGAAAGAAAAGAGGTAGGGATGACTAAGGTTGCCAGCCTGAACAACAGGAAAGATGGAGGAAGCTCTTAACTGAAATAGGAAAGGTTGTGGAAGGTTTGGGAGACAAGATCAGATCAGGAGCTCAGTTTCGAATGTTTTACGTTTGAGATACCTCAAATTCGTGGAGATAACGAGTGGGCAGTTTTAGGCTCCTCCCTCCACAGTCCCACTTCTCACGCTCGCCCCTTTCACTACCTGTAGTTAATCGTCTACCCCTGCGCTTTAACACATCTGCACCTTCGCCTGTGCCGTATTTAGTGCTAAGAAGACCGTCTCTTCACTTTGCTAGCCTTACTTCTAGACACCTGCAAGCTGGACCAGGCGCCCGGCACAGCTGCAGTTACCCTCGGGCCCCGCCGCCAGAAGCCCCGCCCCGCCCTTGCGCTCACTTGTAGAAGCTCACAGGGCGGTTGTCAGCGCCCAGTCGGCCCGAAGTGTTGGAGCAGTTCGGAGCCCGGCAGTACTTGTGCATGGCTGTTCGACCCCATTGAGTCCTGCCCAGTCTGCAGTCGTACTTTGGTCCTCGCCGCTCTCCGCCTGACTCACGTGATGGGCCCTTGTGCCTCATCACGTGCAGGGGAGGGAAGAGAGCGCCTGCGCGCTACGCGCTACGCGCCCAGCTGTGTTACCCGTTACGCCCTGGTCACGTGGCAAATGGGGAAAGGCGACGCCTTCGGCGCAAAGCCGGTTCCTAGCCACCCTGACCTTACCACGTGTTGGGGGAGAGGTGGCGTCACGGCTTTTCTGAGCCTGCGCCAAGTGGCCCGTCTCGTTCGGCTCCACCCTACGCTTACATCCGGGTGACTGCCATTGCGTGGGTAGTTGCTCGGGGATGGGGAGTGCAGTAAAAAGCGAACTGGAGGCTTTGGTCTTAGCTACGTAAAAGTTAAAACCTTAATGTCTGTTAATGATAAACACAAACCGCATAAAAAACGCCACTTCCCTTGATCAGACATCAAGTAAACTAGCTATGGCTCCACCCTGCCATATACTTTGCTCCGCCTCTCAGCCCTCATTGGTCAAAACTGCCGCCCGGCAGCCCTGACATTGGCCAGACCCGGGCCGCCGCGTCCAATGGGCGGCGGCGGCGGCTTTTCCCGCGGCCGTTTGCTCTTCTAGTGGGTCGCGGAGGCGGCGGCGGCGGCGGCTTTTCCCGCGGCCGTTTGCTCTTCTAGTGGGTCGCGGAGGCGGCGGCGGCGGTTGAGGAGCGTAACGGTCGCCGGGCTCCGGCACGACGATGGCAGCCTTGGGGCCCGGAGGCTACGCGCGGAACGATGCAGTCGAGAAGCTGCCATCCGTCACGGTGGGAGTTCCGGCGCGGAGGGGCCAGGGCTCTCCGCCCCCCGCTCCGCCGCTCTGTCTCCGGCGGCGGACACGATTCTCGGCGGCGCTGGAGGACACGGTGCAGAACCGGGTGAGGAGCTGTTTGCCCTGCCCACCCCAGGTCCAGGGTCCCTGGGCCTCCCCTGGTCCCGCCCTTAGATCGTTGGCCCCGCCTATCAGCCCTCGGCTCGTCCCCTCAGGCTCCTCTCTGGCCGGCTTCGTTTCAAGGTCCCGCCCCGTTAGCCAGGGCTCCTCCCACTCCCCCGTTTCCTTCTCTCTCGGGTAGTGCCCACCTTTCCTAGCTCATTTCTCCCCTCCCTCCGAGTATATTTTAGTTCTAATCACCATCGGCTCCCTCCTTCCTGCGTATCCTTTCAGTCACCTTTAGATGTCTCTCTGGGCCCTTCCGTTTTTGTTGACCTCTCTCTTCGCTGGATCTTTAGGGTATCTACCAGTATTCAGTCCCCAATCCTACCTACCTCGTCTGTCCCTCAGTTCGCTCCACCTTCTCGCCTTACCTGCCTTCTCTTTCCTTCTCCCTTACCGGTGTGGAATTATTACATATTGCCACCCGAAATTATGGAGACCATTTGAGTGATTGTAGAATCTCAGCACCGCTTCCGAGGCGGGGGGGTGGCGTACAGAACAGTTCCCTGAGTCCTTAGAGAAACAAAGATTTTAGAGTAGGTAGAAGGAATTCCATTAGCACAGCAGCAATTTAAAAAATTGTTCTCCAACTCTCTGAGCTACAAAGTCTGTTTTTATAAAATAGAAGTTACAATAACCATACCATGGAGTTGCAGGGAGCAGAAATGAAATTGTGACTATGACCTGCTTGGCAGAGTCCAGGTAGAGGGTGGAAACATGGTAGATGCTGGTGGATCTTGTTCCTGCCACAAAGATTCCTGCTGCACTCTGATTATATCACCCATTCCTGGCTGCAAGGCCTGGGCAAGTGGACCCTGCCCACCTCTCTGGCCATACCTTCATTGTCCTCTCTTTTACCAATGGTCAGTCACCCTAGCCTGCTTTCTGTTTTCCTGAGGCTCCAAGATCTCTACCACCTCCTAAGTGTTTGCTGAGTCCTCTGGGCTTTTTGCTGCAGTCCACCTGGCTGGCTCTTCATCCCTCAAGTCTCAGCCTGAATATCCCTACCCTGAGAGGTCTTCTTGAACCCCAGCCTAAGACAGACATCTACTTTAATCTTTTACCTAGCATCCTGTACTTCATAGCCCTTATCTTGTATGTTCCTGAAAGTGCCTTGTGAGCTCTAACCTGTGTATAAAATAGAGGAATAGCAATAGCAATTTCAGAGAGGCAGTAAGCAATGTGGTTAAGCAGCCTCTGGACCCAGACTGCCTGGGCTTAAACCTTAATTCTGTTTTGTTTTGTTTAAGATTTTATTTATTTATTTTGAGAGAGTGAGAGAGAGTAAGCATGAGCCGGGCGCAGAGGGAAAGAGAGAAGCATACTCCCCGTGGAGCAGGGAGCCCGATGCAGGGCTCTATCCCAGGACCCTGAGATCACGACCTGAGCCAAAGGCAGATGCTTAACCCACTGAGCCATGCAGGTGCCCCCTTAATTCTGTTCTTGTTATGAACTGTTCTGTGCCTCAATTTCCTCATCTGAGGAAATAAGGATATAATATAAATGAGAATAATGAGAATAATAATGTAAATACATATTTATAAATATAATATAAAGATTCCCTTGTAGGGTATTTGTGAGGATTAAGTGAGCTCACATATCTTAAGCATTAGAACAATACCTGGCACATTGCAATTACTCTATTAGTGGTAGCTACTACTGCGTTGATTCTGTATTTTGGGTAATTGGTGTCATTTATTTATTTTTCTTGTTTGGTGGCACAGAGTCCCTCTGGCTAACATAAGATCTACTTTAAAAATTACCATTATGGGGTGCCTGGGTGGCTCAGTTGGTTAAGCATCTGCCTTTGGCTCAGGTCATGGTCCCGGGGTTCTGGGATCGAGCCCCGCATTGGGATCTAACCCTGCGTCAGGCTCTCTGCTCAGGGGGGAGCCTGCTTCTCCCTCTGCCTCTGCCTGCTGCTCTGCCTACTTGTGATCCCTCTCTTTTTCTCTGTCAAATAAATAGATAAAATCTTTTTTAAAAATGACCATTATATTATATTAATACCCAGTAATGCTGATTGACAGATATAAAAAACGATGTGAGTGCCATTGCCTGATTGCTTGGGTTAGAGTTCTGGTGCTGCTCCTTCCTGGATGGGTTACTTCTCTGGGCCCCTTTATATCCTCATCTGTAAGATGGAGATGATGATGATGATAATGCCTACATCACAGGGTTATTGTGAACATTAGATAAGTCAGTACAGCTATAGGTATTTAAACAGAGCCTGGCTCTTGGTAAATGCTCAAGAAGTGTGAGCTATTATTATCCTATGTTTGCCTCTCATTTCTGAGGCCAAGGACTTGCTTGAGAATGCTTTACTTTGTAATAATTGGAAGCTAGTATATTCAGGATATGAAAGTACCACAATTCTAATAGTCCATATTCTAAATAGTTTTAATCAACCGTGATGGAGACTCACCCATTTAAATTGCTTTGCTTAGAGAATTTTTAAATTTTAAATGTGACTGTTCACTTGTTTCTTTACTTGTTGAACCTCTAGACTGTGAATTTGCTGAGGGAACAGATGGTGTCCACTCTTGCTCACTGCTGTCCCTCCTGCAGGGCCCAGGGTCCTGGCTTTGGAGCCAAAGACTAGCTGGGTTTGTAGCCCAACCTTGCCACTCCACAGGTGTGGGATTTTGAGTCTCAATGACCTCATCTGTAAAATAGGGGTGACAGGCGCCTGGGTGGCTCAGTCATTAAGCGTCTGCCTTCGGCTCAGGTCATGGTCCCAGGGTTCTGGGATCGAGTCCCACATTGGGCTCCCTGCTCCGCGGGAAGCCTGCTTCTCCCTCTCCCACTCCCCCTGCTTGTGTTCTCTCTCTCGCTGTGTCTCTCTCTGTCAAATAAATAAAAAAAAAAAATCTTAAAAAAATAAATAAATAAAATAGGGGTGACAATTGTGCCTTCTTCCTTGGGTTGTTGTGGGGTTTCAAACCTTTCATCCATATAAAATACTTAGAAACTTATTCAGAGGTCACCTTCTCCGTGAGGCCTTCTCTCCTTCCCCTATACTCCCAGTCTCCTTCTCTGCTTTATTGTTCTCTTTGCTCCTATCATCACCTGACATCTATTTTACATATTTGTTGTTTTTTATGTCCTCCATCCCATCACCACTAGAATGTGAGCTCCAGGAGGGCAGGGATTTTGTCTGTCTTCCTCACCATTCTGTGTCCTTCAAAGCCATGTTGAGAAGAACAAATGTCAGCTGTTGGTAGCCTGACTGTAGAAGCTCGGTGTTGGAGGTCACAGGGACTGAATGGGTGGCTGAAGCACTGGTGCCACGAAGGACCTCCTGGGACAGGTCCTTCTGACTTGGACTTTTTCCCCACAGGTGTCACTGGAGAAGGTACTTGGCATCACAGCCCAGAACAGCAGTGGCCTAACCTGTGACCCTAGCACAGGCCACGTGGCCTACCTAGCAGGGTGAGTGAATGGAAGCTTTTCCATATGTAGACTGCAGACAAGCTACCTACCCCTGAGGGCTGCAGAGAGGATTCCCTGGGCCCATCCATGTCTAGAATAGTACCTGGCCTGTGGTGAGCACTATGAAAGCCTTATTGTGACTGCAGGTGGGAGGTGGCAGCAATTCTGGGAAAGACCCAAGGCGTGGTGTCAGACAACTGGATTTATGGCCCAGCTCCACCACGTGATCCTCTGTGAGCACCTCATTTTTCATCCATAAAACAGAACTAGTGATATCCTCCTCTTGGGTAGTTGAGAGGACCGAAAGATATCCTCCTGCTGTTGATTACACAGATACTGATCTAGCCTGGCACTGTTCTAGGCACTGAAGGGACCCTTTCATGCCTATAGGGCAAGCCAGACCTGTAGTCTTTCTTAATGAACTGTATCCGTTATTCAGTCTTTGGGATGCAGTCCAGGATAGAGGACAGGGGTGGGCTCTTGAATTTGACAGTGTATGGATTCATGTCCCCACTCTGTCCCTGACCAGCTGGGTGACCCTGGGCAAAGGACTTTTCCCTCTCTGGGCTGCAAGTTTCCTCATCTCTAAAAGGGGGCTAAGATGTCCGACTTCACCTGGCAGTTATGAGGATTTAAAGAGGTTATGCCCATAAGGTCTTTATTAGCCGAGGGTCTGACAGAATAGTTACCACAGAGGAAGTGTTGGTTTCTGTCTAAGAATATATTATTTAATAATGTGCAGTGCCCTAGAATTCTCAGTGTAGATACCTGGAGGGGGAGGAGAGACTCTTCTGTTCAGAGGGAGCCTTATTTATGTGTGGGCTCTTCTCTTGGGAATGGAATCATCCTTGGACCCTAGTACGTCCTTTAGTTTGGGCACATTTTCCTCTTTCTCCCCAGCTGTGTGGTGGTGATTTTGAATCCCAAGGAAAACAAGCAGCAGCACATTTTTAACACTGCCAGGTAGGCTGGGCCCTGGGCATTGGGTAGGGGTGGGACCAGGGTCCTGGCATCTACCCCCTTCCCCACATTGCTTGGAAGCTTGTAGGTGGGTGACTAACTCATTCACTCACCCACTGGTTCAGCTACATTCTGCTGCTTTGTGCTAGGTAGTGTTCCAGGTGCTGAGGACAGTGAGAATCTCTGCTCTTGTAGAGCTGATAGCTTAGCAGCGGGGGACGACTAAACCAGTTGGCAAATTACTAGGCAACTCTGACCATTGCTGTGGAGGAAAGAATGAGGACGTGTTAGGGTGGGTGTGCAGGCAGAGAATGGTGGGGGACAGGGGAACTATATCAGAGGGCCCAGGGAGGGCCTCCTGGAGGCTGAGAAGTAAGGGGGTGACCCCTGTGAAAGTGTGGGGAGAGTATTCCAGGTAGAGGGAGCCCCAAGCACAAAGGCCCTGCAGTGGTTAAGAATCTTGGAGTTTTTGAGGAGCAGCCAGGGAGTCCTGTGCCTGGAATAAAGAAGTGAGTGAGGGCGAGATGAGGCGGAGACAGAAGCCACTTCTGGGTATTGGCAATTTTTAAACTTTTTATATTGAAATAATTTTAGACTTTAAAGAACAGTAGAAAGAATGCCTGTATACCTTTCATCCATTTTCCCCAAATGTTAACCTTTTGCCACATTTGCTTTATCATTCTTGGTCTATATATGTGGTAATTTTTTTTTCTGAACCATTTGAGAGCAAGCTGCAGACATGACACCCCTGTACCTCTGATTATTTCAGTGTGTATTTCCAGTGGGGGGGGAGCATTAGCCTTCAAAACCACAATACGATCAGCAAAGGCAGGAAATTAAAATTGGTACATCACTACTATCTAAGCCTCTTTCAAGTTTTAGCATTTATCCCAAGAATGTTCTTTAGAGCGAAAGGATTCTGTCCAGTATCACACGTTGCATTTAGTTGTCTCTTCAGGCTTTTTCAGTCTGAAGAGGTTTCTTCATGTGTTCTTGACTTTGATGACCTTGACACTTGAGGATTACAGGCCAGGTATTTTGTAGAATGCCCCAGCCTTTGGGCTTGTCTGATGTTTCCTCATAGACTGAGGTTCTGTAGCAGAAGGAATGCTGCTTTTGCCTCTGCATTCTGGCAAGAGGCTAGATATTGATCTCTCCTATGACTGGTGGTGTTCGCTCGGGCCCTTGGTGAAGGTGGTGTCTGCCAGGCTTTCCCGCTGTGAAGCCTCTTTTCCTCTGGTGATTAGTGAGTATCTTGCGGGGAGCTTCTCTGAAATTGCAGATATTACCCTGTTCCTCATCAGACTTTGATTCACTAGTCTTAGCATGGCTTTGACATTTTACAAAGGCTCTGCAGGGCATTCTGATGTGCGGCCGGGGCCCTGCGCTGTCAGGTTAGGTCACATGGGCAGGACTTCCCTGTGTTGAGGTCTCCTCATCTCAAAACTGGCTGAGAGTCCTGACTCCAGAGAGTGCCCTTGAGGAATGAGTGCAGTGATGTCCGTATAGCATTTTGCAGAGAGCCGGGCACAGGCTCAAGGCAGGCGACAGGTTAGGAGTGGCTACAGACAACAGAAACCCACAGCAAGCATGGCTTCAAACACAAGGGCATATACCCTTCTTGCGCGGATGAAGTCTGGAGGTGGGCACCCAGGCGGCTGGTGTCTCTGCAAACATCAGGAACCCCTGGCTGCCTGTCTTTCTGTTCCACCATGCCTATTGTGAGGCTCCTGTTCTTGAGGCTGTCTCATGGTCCGAGATGGAGTTCTGGCTGTCATGTCCTTGATTCGGAAGGAGAATGACTGGGGATCAGGGCAAAGAGTTCCCTTTGAGAAGCTCTTCTGGAAACCACACACAGCATTTCAGCTTACTTCTCGTTGGCCAGAGTAAACTGTGCAGCTGTGCCCGTGTGGCTGCAAGAGAGGTGAGGGATTGCACTCGCGCTGGGGGTGCAGCCATCCTAATTAAAACTCGGATTCTGTCGGTGAGGAAGCAGGGGCAAGTGGCCATCGGATAGGCGGCTTGCCTTGTCTGCTGCTGTAGGAGTGATGGGAGGCCACCAGAGTTGAGGTGATGATGATAAATGCTCTGTGAGATTGTCAAAACGCAGGATTTACTTACAGATTTGCACACCAATTAACTCAGGTGAGGGAGGCAATTACTAGACTATTAAGGAGCACAGATAAAAAAGAGAGGGGAGAAGAAAACAACAGTGTAGTCCGGGAACCATGAAACTTGCTGCGAAGAAAACACGCAGATGAGTCTGGTGACTCAGTCCTTGTGCAGGCTGGAGAGAAAGGTGTTAATTGTTCATGGGTTTTCCAGAACACCATGCGTGTTTAGCTGTGGAGCGCATGCTGCAGGCTTGTGTCTGGGTGCCGTCTGCCAGGATCTGCCCTTCAGTACCACCCCCCATAGTTAGGCCAGATCTGTGCCATTTCCTGTACCTGAATTTCTCGGGGTTACAGGGTGGGTGGGGTCTTAGGGAGCCCACCCCTCCTGAGGGAGAGGAAAGGAAGGTCCCTGTCCAGTGACCCCCCATCTGGGTTTGGGGCCTTTGCTTTGACCCCCATTTCCCTGTGCCACTGACCCCCTTCTGGCAGCAGGGAATGCAAGGGACGCCCTGTGTGCTGTGCTGGGCACACAGGCAGCTGTGACTCTGTGGGACCTGCTGGCACTCCCCTCTCCTGGCCTCTTTCAAGGCTTAGAAGCAGAGAGTGGGCAGAGTTCTGTGAGCACAGCCAGACAGGGGTCCGGCTGCCTACCCCACCTTGGAACCAGTGACCAGCCCCTTTCCTTACCCCCAGGAAGTCTCTGAGTGCTCTGGCCTTCTCTCCTGATGGGAAGTACATAGTGACGGGGGAGGTGAGTTGTGATGGTGACTGGGTGGGGAGGGATCTGGGGCCATTCCTTCTACCCCCCAGTAGGCCTGGGAAGTCCCTAGAATAGCTTATCCCCAGGCCAGAAAGTCCCATGGCAGATGGGGGAGGCGGCTTTTGGACACATCCTGGGGCAATGCCAATTTCAGCCCTATTAGCCCTTCTAGCCCTGCCTGGCGCAGAACCTATCCGCAGTAACGGCCCCGCCTTCCCCAGAACGGGCACAGGCCTGCTGTGCGCATCTGGGACGTGGATGAGAAGAGTCAGGTGGCAGAGATGGTGGGCCACAAGTACGGCGTGGCCTGTGTGGCCTTCTCCCCCAATATGAAGCACATTGTGTCCATGGGCTACCAGCACGACATGGTACTCAACGTCTGGAACTGGAAGGTGAGACGACCGGTGGGGGTGTGGGCCGGCAGCCAGCTGCCAGAGCACTCTGAGGCTCAGGCATTGAGCGAACTAAATGAAATAATTTGGTGAAGTGTTCATTTATCAAAAAAATATTTATTGAGCACCTATTGCATGCTGATCCCCGTTCTAGACACTTACTGTGAGGCATATGACAAGCTCTCAACTAGTGGAATTACATAATTATTTTCTTTTCTTTTTTTTTTTTTTTTTAAGATTTTATTTATTTATTTATTTGAGAGAGAGAGCACATGAGAGAGGGGAGGGTCAGAGGGAGAAGCAGACTCCCTGCTGAGCAGAGAGCCTGATGCGGAACTCGATCCTGGGACTCCAGGATCATGACCTGAGCTGAAGGCAGTTGCTTAACCAACTGAGCCACCCAGGTGCCCCTACATAATTATTTTCATATCAACCAGCTGTGACCTTGAGCAAGTGACTTTATTTCTCTGTGAGTCTTTCCTCATCTGTAAGATGGATATGCTAGCATCTACCTCATTGAGTTGTGAGAATTCAGTGAGTTATGTGCCGGAAGGCTGGACTTTGGAACAGCTAGGGAAGGACTTGGAGGTGGCAGAGGTGGGTACCAAATCCTGGCTCTGTTCATTACCTGCTGTGTGACCTTAAGCACATGACACTACCTCTCTGTGCCTGGCAGAGGTGGGGAGAAGCACCTTCCACATAGGACTACCGAGAGGATTTCATGCTGTGCAGGCTCAGCCATGTGTGAGCTGTAGAGCATGGACTCTTGGGGAGAGTTCTGGAACTTACATGTGGAAACCTTTCCAAGCCTCAAGTCTCCTCTGTATTGGGAAAGATAAGAGTGCCACACATAGGTTTTTCCATAAAGCAGCTCACTGGAGGACCCAAAGAAAACTGACTTGGAGCAGGGGAGGGTGAGGAGATATAGGGCTGAGAGCAAAGGCACAAATGATCCAATGGATGGGTGCTGGCATAAATTTGTCTGCATTGATTTTTTCCAGAAAGACATTGTGGTGGCTTCCAACAAGGTATCGTGCAGGGTCATCGCCCTCTCCTTCTCAGAGGACAGCAGCTATTTTGTCACCGTAGGGAACCGGCACGTGAGGTTCTGGTTCTTGGAAGTCTCCACAGAAGCAAAGGTAGGTTTCTTACCCTGCCCCCTTAGCCAGCCTGGGGGAGTAACCATTAGGAGCAGTATGGACTACTGTTTTTACCTGAGATTTGGAGGCAATGGCCTCAAAGGTTGTCTGGCCTCTGGTTCAACTTCTGCTTCTGGGCCTGCTCTGTAGGTGGTGTCAGGCCCTGCTGGGAAATCTCCTCCCCACCCACTGACCCTGGGGCCAGATCTCTTTCCTGGACTGCTGCCTTCCAGCCCCTCTGCCTGGAAGTGTGTATTCTGTTTTTTTCTTCCCTTCTCCATTTGGAGGAATGTCTTAGAGTCCTTCTGTTGAGCTATGTGTCATAGTCTCTGGCCGTAAGAGTCCCATTGTGACCTTGCTGGGATCTAGGCCATGTGGACAGTGTCTTACCATGCCCTGCTATGCCTCCAGGTGACGGGCACGGTGCCCCTTGTAGGGCGTTCAGGCATCCTGGGTGAACTGCACAACAACATCTTCTGCGGCGTGGCTTGCGGCCGGGGCCAGATGGCAGGCAGTACCTTCTGTGTGTCCTACTCGGGCCTCCTTTGCCAGTTCAACGAGAAGAGGGTGCTGGAGAAGTGGATCAACCTGAAGGTACCCCAACACTCCTCCCTGCCAACAAGGGGAAAAACACTCTTCCCAGGATGCTCAGTAATATCCCTGCCTGGTAGTTGATCCCACTCGCTCTGGGTCTGACTCCTCAGAAGTTCTGCTTGTGAGACTCTGGGTGAGTGACTCTCCGTCGCTGAACCTCAGTTTCCTCATCTGTAAAATGGAAATCCTGCTGCCTACCTCACAGAGTTGATCAGGGAGTCCCATGAGATAATAAACAGAAGGCAGGCAGCACAGTTCCTGGTTCCCTGTCATGGGCTCAAGGTTACAGTTCTCTCCCATCACTGTTTGACCCAGTTCCCATTTCTCTTCTTCACTGAGTACTCGTAGCTGGTGGGAAGACTGCATCTTTTTTTTTTTTTTTTTTTTTTATTTAAGGTTTTTTTCATTTTTTTTTTCATTTAAAAAAGGACTTTTTAAAATTACATAACGTTTTATTTTATTTATTTATTTTTTAAGATTCTTTTGACAGAGAGAGACAGCGAGAGGGGGAACACAAGCAGGGGGAGTGGGAGAGGGAGAAGCGGGCTTCCTGCCGAGCAAGGAGCCCGATGCGGGGCTCGATCCCAGGACCCTGGGATCATGACCTGAGCCGAAGGCAGATGCTTAACGACTGAGCCACCCAGGCGCCCCAGAAATATGTAACATTTTAAATTAAAGGATGACATATTTATAAATTGCAGAACCGCTTTTCTTCAGGTTCTGAGGGTTTGAATCCAAACCGTTTTCCTGTTCTGAGACTGGATGGCTCTCAGCAGGAGCATCATGGTTTTACCTCCTTTTCCTAGCCCTGCTCCTGTGGCTCCCCTCTAGAACTCACCTTTAGGGCTAATGGCATCAGGCCTGTGGAAGAATTGGGAGTTTCATCTGTTTTTCCTAGATGGTTAAACATCATTTGTTTTTTTCTCGTTTGAATCCTCTTTCTAGAACTTCAGCAGCTTAAGCAAGTCCAAAGCTTTCGACAGATGGATGGTTAGCCCCTGAGCAGTTGTCTTAAATGACTTATAAATTAAGTCCCTCTAGATTTGGAAAAGCTCCTCTAATCAGCATCCAGAGGTCTGGCACTTCCTGCCCCTTCCATCTGGGTATCCTGGTGGGATAGCGGGTCCGAGAGCCTTTTCTGTATACAGTCACATTTTTCCGTGTTGCTCTGAAGTCTAATCTCTCTGAAGTTGTTTTTAAACAATAGGGAATAAAACATAAGCCCCCAATTCCACTGTGCTTCTGCATGTTACCTCTCCAAGGTCATAGTCTGCTGAGCAGATGATTTTCCACACACAGCTGAGTTCTTCTATAGACAGTGATGACAGTTCTTTTGCAGTTTGTGCCTCTGCCTGCCTGCTGGCACGTTTCCTTCAGTAGTGACTGCTAATATTCCTGATTCCAGAAGTTTACAATTTGCTGAAATGGGCTTCTTAGACCCAAGGAACTCTAAGGCTTCTCTGGAGGCTGACGTCTGCTCTGTTAGTCCCTATGTCTCTGCACTGGGTTACATGGAGCATTCAAGTCCACTTGGGTCCCCTTTGCCTCCACAGGTCTCCTTATCTTCCTGCCTCTGTGTCAGCCAAGAGCTCATCTTCTGCGGCTGCACAGATGGGATAGTCCGCATCTTCCAGGCCCACAGCCTGCAGTACCTCGCGAACCTGCCCAAACCACACTACCTTGGGGTGGACGTGGCCCAGGGCCTGGAGCCCAGGTACTGCCCTGCAGAGGGTGGGAGAGGGGCCCACCCAAAGTCTGTCTGCTGACATCCGTTCGTGCTTCCAGCTTAACGTACCCACCTGGCCAGCCCTGGGCTGGAAGGATAGAGTTAGAGCGAGGCAGCAAAATCTCTGCCACCATGAAGTCTGCGGTCTAGTGAGGGAGCTTGATGATAAACAAGTATACAAACAAGGTCGTTTCAGATAGCCCTAAGTGCTCTGGTGACATAAACCAGGAACTCAGGAAGGAAAGTGCCTGGCGGTGGGGCTGTGTTGCTTGGGAGCCAGAGGAGGTGTCTCTGGTGAGGAGGAGCCAGCTATGTGGAGAGGTGGGTCCTAACAGCAAGTATAAAGACCTGATGGGCAAAACGCCCTGGGCTTGGCATGTTGCGTGAACAGCTAGGGGCTGCATGGCTGGAGTGCGCCAGGGGAGGATGTTAGGAGACAGGTCTGAACATTGATGGAGGCTGGCAGGGGGAGCTTTGTAGTCTTTTCTGAGGTCAGTGGGTAGCCACTGGAGATTTCAGGCATTGGAGTTAGTTATATGGTCGGCCTTAAGCATTAGAGCCCTCTGGCTGCCATGTTGAGAGTGGGTGGAAGGGCTGAGCTATGGTGTAAGGCTGTTGGGGGGAGGGGCCACCTAACCAGGGGGTGCTGGGTGCCTGGGGTTGCCTCTTTGTAGACCGCCAGACACTACCTCCTGGGTACATTTTCCGAGTGACCCCCAGTGCTGTGTTGCGGTGGCCAGGCCACCCAGCTCTGCCACCTTCGCTGTGTGTGCTTTAGTTTCCTCATCTGTGAAATATAGTACCTACCGCTCGTGGAGACTTTGGGAATTCAGTGTAGCTAAAGCTCTCAGATCGGCCCGTAGTAAGTGCTCAGTAAACTGTAGCCTTTGCAGGGAGGCCCCAGGCCAGGTGACAACTCCCCAGTCCCCCTGGCATAGGGATTTTTGGTCATGTGCTGATGGGGCTAATGAGAAAGAACTAAGGTACGTGCCCATCATTCTTCCATGCTCAAAGAGAGGATGGAGCTTGGGTGGGTGAAATGAGGGGAGGTGAAAATTCAGATGTTCTCAGGGGCCAGGCAGAAGCTTCCAGTTTACAACCTCTGTACTAGAAGCAAAAGCAAAGGAAGAAGGAGGGGGAAGAGAGTAGAGTTGGAGTGGGAGATGAACCACCCCAGTTATCATAAGGGATGGCATTGCCAGGCAAGAGGCAGATCGAGTGTCACCAGAGGCAGCTGTCACTACTCACACTGACATTGATGGTGACTGATGACCATGTGGCCTTGTTAGCTTCCTCTTCCGCAGGAAGGCAGAAGCAGTCTACCCGGATACAGTGGCACTGACCTTCGACCCCATCCATCAGTGGCTGTCTTGCGTGTATAAGGACCACAGCATCTACATCTGGGATGTCAAAGACATCAACAAAGTAGGCAAGATGTGGTCAGAGCTCTTCCACAGCTCCTACGTCTGGAACGTGGAGGTGAGCCCCTCTTTTCCTACCTCTGCCCCTGCTCAGCTCCCATCCGGGGCTCAGCTGGGAAAAGCTTCTGCAGTTCGGGGAACCCATTCAGCCCTTCCTTCACAAGATATTCATGGCCCCAGCTTGGTCCCGGATGCTGTTCTAGGTGCTGGGGACACAGCTGGGAAGGAAACTGACAAAAGTCCTGCCCTGCTGGAGCTCACATTTGGGTGGGAGAGTAAACTCACACACATCATCAGTAACAGCCAAGCGGCACTACCTCTGCAAAGACAAAACAGTGTAGGGGAAAAGGGACCAAGGGTGCTGTTCTAGAGAGGAGACTGATCAGGGAAGGCCTCTCTGAGGACGTGAGAGTGAAGCAGAGACCTGCAGGAGGTGAGGGGCAGAGGCAGGCAGCCATGGGGAGAACAGCGGCAGGGGCGTGTGGACCTCGGAGAACTAGCTGTGGAGGGCCGCTTGTGTAGCTGAGTGCTTTGTCAAGTGTTGAAGTTTTCGGAGAATGAATCTTTGGGGTGTTTTCATTCTCTAAAGCTGTTCTGTTTTCCTTGCAAATAAGACAACTGGTGGGGGAAATAATTGTATTCTACCTCCCCCTGCCCCTGAAAATTTCTTACTGCTAGGAGCATTTGTCCTGGAGAAATTATGTTTTCAGTGGCCCAATTCAGAATTGGGAGAAATAACTTGATCCTTTTGAATAAGCATTATTCAGCCCTTGACTGCTTGAATCCATCTGCTCTCATGGATCTGACGTTTCTGCTGATAGCACTTTACTCACTTAACAAGAATGTTTTTGAAATAACTTTAAAATTTTATATATAAATATATTCTCTTTGGAAAAAAAAAAAAGGTGAAATATTATAAAGCTAAAGTCTATTTTGATCACCTCCCCACCCCCCAATCCTGCTCTTTCTCACCCTCACCTTTGTTATTAGTTTATTATGTGTTCTTTCAGTTCATTTCCTTTGCATCTGCCTGTTATTTATATATATATCTGTCTCCTCAACAAAAATATCTGTGGGTGCATCATTTTATCAGTTCTGGAAAGAACAGCCAGTACAATTTAAAAATTGCCTCTACCTGATTCTTTCTCTTCTTCTGCAACTCCCAATGTCCTAACTCTCTATCCTTCATATTTTTTTTTTTAAATAACCCAGATCTAGAAAACCACATGAAGGAAATGTACAATTTATTGATTATTGTTAGCAGCTGTTGATGCTCAATGCCTAGATCCATTTATTCCTTGGGGGTTGCAGTATGGTGATATTCTAATTCTATCATTTCTTTTTATTAGTTGGACTACTTATATGAAGAAACACTTCCCCTCATCTACCATTTGGTCACCCAGTGGTACACTTCATATAGGAAAGGCAGGATAAATGCTTGATTCTTTCCCTTTATTTACCAGTTTTCAAGATAATGAATTGGTTCCCTGTCCTCTAAAGGTAACTAGTTGTTTTTATTTAATATCATTATATATTCATATATGTAAATATATTGGATATATTTTAATCCATTGCAATTATTAACATTATTGAAGCTCAGATTGTCCCATCTTTGACTATTAGGAGCCTCTCCAAGTTGGCTCCTGAGTCCTTTGGACATGACCCTAGTAGTCTTTCTTTGGGAGCTACCTTGCTATTTGAGATGACAAGATGTTCCAGCCTCATCTTGTACATTTCCTATCCCAGACCTAGGCCATTTCTTAAAGAAGCCCAGAGTTCTGTTTTCAGTTTGAATTGGTGTTTCAAATTCACAGTCTAAGTGCTGGGGATGCTCATAGGTATTGGATTGATGCTTTTGGAAAGCTAAAGATGTGGGGGATGATGGAATTAGAATATCCCCGTTAATCATTTACTTATTCCCACATTATAGGTACAACAGTCTAAGAATGACCATTACTCAATTTTGAAAAGAGTTAAAACAGTTTTTTTGCATATGTTCTTTCCATTCTCCCTCAATTTTTTAAAATAATTATACTACATCTACGTGATCTGATCATGTAGCCGTTATATACCATATTCTCTCCCTTATGACCCCATTTATTTAGGGGGATGTAAATGTACATACATATTATGGTAAAATACACATAGCATAAAATTTGCCATTTAAACCATTTTATTTTATTTTATTTTATTTTTGGGAGTGTGTGCGCGCACACATACATGCGCAGGTTGGGGGGAAGGGGCAGAGGGAGAGGAAGAGCGAGAATCTTAAGCAGACTCCAAGCTCAGTGCAGAGCCTGACTCAGGGCTCCATCTCACGACCCTGAGAGCATGACCTGAGCTGAAATCAAGAGTCAGACACTTCACTGACTGAGCCACCCAGGCACGCGCCTAAATCATTTTAAAACATACAACTCAGTGGCATTTAGTACCTTCATAATGCTGCACAACCATCCCTACTATATAGTTCTGGAACTTTTTCATCACCCCAAAAGGAAACTCTGTACCCGTTAAGCAATCACTCCCTATTCCCACTCTCTCAGCCCTAATCTGCTTTCTATCACTGGATTTGCCTGTCCTGAATATTTCATACAAATGGAATAATAGAATATGTGGACTTCGTGTCTGGCTTCTTTCTCTTAGTATATTTTCAAGGTTTATCCATGTTGTAACATGTTTCAGTTCTTCTTTCCTTTTTAAGGTTGATTAATATTCCATTGTGTGGATATACCACATTTTATTCATATGTTCATCAGTTGGTGGACATTTGTGTTGTTTCCACCTTTTGGCTATTAGGAATAGTGCTGCTCTGAATGTTCATGTACGAGCTTTGTTTGAATATCTGTGTTCAGTTCTTTCGGGTATATACCCATGAGCAGAATTGCTGGGTCATAATGGTAATTCTGTTTAGCCTTTCGAGGAGCCACTAAACTTTTCCAAAGCTGTACCATTTTACATTCCTCTTTTTTTCTTTGTAAGCAATTTCTGCACCCCAATGTGGGGCTTGAACTCACAACCTTGAATCAAGAGTCGCACACTTCCAACTGAGCCAGCCAGGCGCCCCTCACCATTTTACATTCCCACCAGTGATGTATGAGGATTCCAATTTCTCTGCATCCTTATCAACACTAGTTTTATGTTTTTTGCCTTTAAATTATAGCCATCTTAGTGTTTGTGAAGTGGTACTGTGTTGTGGTTTTGACTTGCATTTCCCTAATGGTTAATGATGTTGTTGAGCATCTTTTCATGTACCAGTTGGTAATTTGTATATCTTTGGAGAAATGCCTATTCAAATTTTTTGCCCATTTTTTACTTCGGTTGTTTGTCTTTTTGCTGTTGAATTGTAAGAATTCTTTATGTATTCTGGATACTAACCCTTATTAGATATATGCTTTGCAGATATTTTCTCTCATTCTTTGTTATCTTTTCACTTTTTTTTTGGATGGTATCCTTTTTTTTTTTTTTTTTTTTAAAGAAATTTTTTTTTTAATTTTTTTTTTAAGACTTTATTTATTTGCGAGAGAGACGATGAGAGACAGAGAGCATGAGAGGGAGGAGGGTCAGAGGGAGAAGCAGACTCCCTGCCGAGCAGGGAGCCCGATGCCGGACTCGATCCCGGGACTCCAGGATCATGACCTGAGCCGAAGGCAGTCGCTTAACCGACTGAGCCACCCAGGCGCCCTGGATGGTATCCTTTGATGTGCAAAGGTTTTTAATTTTGATGAAGTCTGATTTATCTGTTTTTCTTTTGTTGCTTGTATCTTTGGTGTCATAGCTAACAAACCATTGCCAAATCCACAATGATGAAGATTTACTTTTCTTTTAAGAGTTTTATTGTTTTAGGGGCGCCTGGTGGCTCAGTTAGTTAAGTGTGTCCAACTCTTGATCTTAGCACAAGTCTTGATGTCAGGGTCATGAGTTCAGGCCCCGTGTTGGGCTCCACAATGGGTGTGGAGCCTACTTAAAAAAAAAAGTTTTATTGTTTTAGCTCTTTCATTTAGGTCTTTGATCTCTCTTAATTTTTGTATATACTTGAAGCAGGGGTCCAACTTCATTATTTTGCATGTGAATATATAGTTCAAGCACCATTTATTGAACAAACTATTCATTCCCCATTGGATAACCTTGGCACACTTGTTGAAAATCAATTCACCATAGATGTATGGGTTTAATTTTGTACTCTCAATTATATTCCATTGATGTAGGTCTATCTTTATGCCAGGAGCACATTTTTTTGATTACTGTAGCTTTGTAGTAAATTTTGAAATTAGGAAGTATGTTTCCTACAACTTTGTTCTTTATCAATATTCATTTGACTACTTGGGGTCCCTTACAATTCATATGAATTTTAGGATCGCCTTTTCCATTTCTGGGGCGAGGGGAAAGACTGTTTATCTCCATTGTAATCTTTATTTTCTTCTTCCTGCCAGCTTTTGGTTTAGTTTGCTCTTGTTTCTAGTTCTTAGGGTGAGACCTTATTGATTTGAGATCTTTTTTTTTTCTTTAAGATTTATTTTTTTTATTTTGAGAGACAGAGAGTGAGTGCGGTGGGTGGGGGCAGAAGGAGAGAGAATCCCAAGCAGACTGCGCTGATTGCAGAGCTCACGTGGGGCTCCATCCCATGACTCCAAGATCACAACCTGAGCCAAAACCAAGAGTTAGACACTTAACCAACTGTACCACCCAGACACCCCTGAGATCTTTTTTTTCTAATTTTTTTTTTTAATTTATTTGAGAGAGAGCATGAGCAGGGGGAGGGGCAGAGAGAGAAGCAGACTCCCTGCTGACCAGAGAGCCCGACTTGGGGCTCCATCCCAGAACCCTGGGATCATGACCTGAGCCGAATGTAGACACTTAACCGACTGAGCCACCCAGGCACCTCAGTCTTCTTTTTTTAATGTAGGCATTTACAGCTATAAATTTCCCTCCGAGCATTGCTTTTGCTGCATGCCATAATTTTGGTATATTGTGTTTTCATTTTCATTTGTCTCAGAGTATTTTCTAATTTCTCTTTGATTTCTTCTTTAACCCATTGATTGTGTAAGAGTGTATGGTTTAATATTCATGTATTTGTTAAGTCTCCAAATTTCCTTCTGTTATTTGTAATTTCATTCCAATTGTGGTTGGAGAAGATTGTATGATAACAGTCTTTAAAAATGTATTGACTTGTTTTGTTACCTAATGTGTGGTCTATTCTGGAGAAAGCTCCATGTTCACTTGAGAAGAATGTGGATTTTGCTGTTAATTGGGTGGCATATTCTTTATATATCTGTTAGTCTGTTTGGTTTATGGTGTTTTTCCAGTCCTCTGTTTCCTTATTGATAATCTCTCTAGATCTGTCTTTTATTGAAAATGGAATGTTGAAGTCTCCAACTGTTACGAAACTGTATTTCCAATTCTATCAGTTTTTGCTTCATGTATTTTGGTTCTTTGTTGTTATGTGTATGTTTGTATTTGTTATATGTTCTTTTTTTTAAAGATTTTATTTATTTATTTGGGGGGGGCACGAGCAGGGGGAGGGCCAGAGGCAGAGGAGAAGCAGACTCCCCGCTGAGCAGGGAGCCCAATGTGGGACTCGATCCCAGGACCCTGAGCCGACGGCAGATGCTTATCCAACTGAGCCACCCAAGCGCCCTTTGTTACATATTCTTGATGATTGACCCCTTATCAATATATAATGCCCTACTTTGTCACTTGTAACAGTTTTTGATTTAAAATCTATTTTGTCTGATAGTACTATATACATACAACGTTCTCTTCTAGTTACTAATTGTATGGAATATCTTTTTCTATACCTTCACTTTCACTCTGTATGTGTCTGGATACAAAGTACCCTCTAATGGATAACAGATAATGGATCTTTTTTTTTTTTAAGATTTTATTTATTTATTTATTTATTTGTTCAGGGAGAGAGCTCAAGCAGGGGAAGAGGAAGAGGGAGAATCTCAGGCCAACTTCATACCAAGCACAGAGCCCAATGCAGGGCTCGATCTCATAACCCTGAGATCATGACCTGAGCCAAAATCAGGAGTGGGACACTCAACTGATTGAGCCACCCAGGCGCCCCGTAGTGGATTTTTTTTTATACATTTTGCCAGTAATTTCCTTTTGATTAGAGTTTAATCCAGCTACATTTAAAGTAATTACTCATAAGATAGGATTTTTAGATTAAAAATCTATGCTGCTGCTATTATCATCTTCTCAGAACCCAGTGTTTTGTATTTTGAAATCCCTTTATATGTTATCTCTTTCACTCTCTGAGATGCATTTTGTTTCTAGAAATAGTTCTATTTTGTTCTTTTTCAGCTTTGCTTGGTTATTCTTCATAGTTTATGGCTGGCCACTCATACTTTTACTTTTGTCAAAGTTCTTCTATTTCTTTAAACATATTAAACATAGTTATTTTATATTCTGTCTAATAATGTCAGTGTTTGAAGCTGGACTATTGTTTCTGCTGCTTCTTGCTCATGGTACCTTGTTTCCTTTTGTGCTTAGTGATTTTTGACTGAGCTGAACCATTTGCCTTGGAAATTGATGTTTGGGGATGTTTCGTGACCTGGGCTGAAGACGGTGCATGGACAATATATAGTAGCATTTGGGGTCCTTTTTTTCTTGTTTATTTTTAACATAGAAGACATTACATTATGCCTATTTATCTGCAACATACTTTTTTTTTTTCCACCAAAATGCAATAGAATATCACAATGCTGTCATTGAAATGGTTGTAATGAATTGCCCTTTGCCTTATTCTCTGGGAACTATAGGTGTATCCTGAGTTTGAAGATCAGAGAGCTTGTCTGCCATCAGGAACTTTTCTTACTTGTTCCTCAGACAATACCATCCGCTTTTGGAATGTGGATAACAGCCCTGACTCTCACTGGCAGAAAAATATCTTCAGTAACGTGAGTGGCTTAATTGTGAACCATATTTTAGGAGGAACAGAGGCGTCCTTTAATCTAGGATATAGGGGCAAGAGAGAGTCTTGTGGACCTTGGTATTAAGCTTCACTGGGGGCAGGAACCAGGAAGCACTCTGTGTCTCCCTCTCTCTTGCTTCTCTCTTTTCCTTCTTTTTCTTTCTGAGGTAGCATGGCCTATCCTTCCTGTTTCTCTCTGCCAGTCAACTCCTGCTCTCTGGGTATGTGTCAACACAGCTACTCCGGGCAACCTGACACATTCAAAAGAAATGAAGTTCCCTAAGTCTTGAGCCAGAGCTCCCTGGAAGGACCAAACCAGGGAGGGGCTTCCCCTGTCTAGCTCGCTGCCACACTGTGAAGTCTTGGGTGAGGGTACTGGCAGGACCCAAAGGGAGCCGTGATGGGAGGGTAGGGAGAAAATACCTTGCTGAAGAAATGGTTGCTAATGCTAGGTCAGTGAGGGAGCGTCTCTTAGGAGCTGAGACGTGACTCATGCATTCATTTAACCTGCAGATGCTTATTAAGATCTCTGCTAGGTGCTGTGCTACCTGCTGGGGACACATCAATGCCTAAGACAGACCCTCCTCCTGCTCTTGTGGCTCCCACAGTCTAGTAAGGAGAGGCAGACAGGCAGTGAACCAGTAACTATACAAATTACGATATAATCATTTTTAAAGATTTTATTTCTTTATTTGGGAGAGAGAGAAAGAACAGGCAGGGGAGGGGCAGAGGGAGAAACAGACTCCCACTGAGCAGGGAGCCTGACATGGGGCTCGATCCCAGGAGCCTGGGATCATGACCTGAGCCGAAGGCAGACGCTCAACCAACTGAACCACCCAGACACCCCATAAATAATAATTTTTTTAAAGATTTATTTATTTGAGAGAGGGAAGGAGTGGGGAGAGGGGCTGAGTGTGCAGCCCAATGCAGGGCTCAATCTCACAACCCTGAGATCATGACCTGAGCCGAAATCAAGAGCTGGATGCTTAACCGACTGAGCCACCCAGGCACCCCTATGATAGAATCATAAGCATGATAAGCACCATGAAAGAAAATTGGAAGTGCTGGTAGGATATATAACAGTCATCTGATTTTATCTGTGGTGTCAGGGGCAGCTTCCTAGAGGAGGAGACAACTGAGCTGAGATATGGAGGATTGGAATGAGTAAAAAGGGGAGGGGAGAGTGTCCTATGCCAAGGGAATAGCCTGTGCAAAGTCCCTGAGGTAGGAAAGAGTTCGGTGAGTTGGAAAACCTGAGCAGTCAGTGTGGCTGGAGCAGAAAAGGCCCTTAATGCAGGGTGTGTATAGCAGGTGCCCCTTCCCCCCCCCACCCCCAACCCAGTACTACCATCTTCTCTTCCACACCTGTAATATACATGTTATATTTGGCTGCATAGAATAGAAAAACCCAAAACAAGAGATGAAAATTTGGTTTTCTGACTCATGAAAATAGTCTGGAGATAACCAGTCCAAGCTGTTTTGGTAGCTGCAGGAGGCCCTTAGAGACCCAAGAGCCTTCAGCTCTCCACTCTGCCCTTTTGGAGTAGCTCTTGTCCTTGTCATCCAATATGGCTGCTGGAGCTCCAGGGAGCAGGACAAAGGAAAAGGGAGCAGAAGGGTTCTCATTTGTTTTACATCTCATTGACCAGAATTTATTCCCAGAGCCTCACCTAGCTGCAAGGGAGGCTAGGAAACAGTTATTCTGAGTAGGGAAGGTTAAATCTGGAGTTCTGTTACTAATGAAGAATGGGAGGTGGGCTATTGGGAGACAGAACTGCAGAGGTGCTTCACACCTTCCCAGAGCACTGACCTCAGCCCTCTCCTTCCTGCAGACCCTGCTGAAGGTAGTGTATGTAGAGAATGACATCCAGCACCTGCAGGACATGTCCCACTTCCCAGACCGGGGCAGTGAGAATGGGACACCTATGGACGTGAAGGCTGGGGTGCGAGTCATGCAGGTCAGTCCTGATGGCCAACACTTGGCTTCAGGCGACCGAAGTGGAAATCTGAGGCAAGTGAGGCCTGGCGGGTGACTAATGTACGCTTCCCAGCTCAGGCTTGGGTCCTGAGGGTGGTGGGAAGGAGCCCTGGCCTGGGCACCTCCACTTCCCCACTGGGAATGAGGGACTGTGAATGGCAGTCTGGAAACCAGCCATCCCTGAGAACCGAAGCTGAGAAGTATCTTCCAGAGGGCTGAGATAGGGGAGGTCCCAGGACCTCAGCAGCTGGGGCTTGTGAACGGTGCCTGCGTGGTAGACAGGCAAGCTTGCGTTCTAGGGTAGGGTGACACTTTTACCAGCCAGGTGACACCAGTGCTGAATAGTCAGGTTGCCGGCTGGAGCGTGGGGGGCCCTGGTGGCACTGGGAGGGGGGCTGGGAGGATGGGACATTTGAGGGCGCAGGCTGTTTACCCACACTATGGAGGTTTTTTTAAGATGTTTCTGGCGCAGTAGGTGCTGACAGAATATGAGCGCTCTCACAGGGACCAGGTTTACGTTGACGAATGACAGCTGTGACCACCTGGGTGCTGAGGCTGTTGAGGAAGGGAAGGGATGGGGGAGCATGGGCTCCATCTTAAAGGGGCAGCTCCCACACAGTAGCGGGATCGCAGGCTCCACTGTCCGATGTCCCCATTGTCCAAGAAGAGTGAAGTGCATGGTTTTTCGTGAAATTCTATGGTTTTTAAATGGTGGCAACTGTTTTGACACCAGTCACTGTGTGAGGCAGCCCGATGTGTCCGTGGGCTGCGCACACTGACAGCGTTCTGTTGTGCGAGGTGAGACCAGTCACGAGCTAACTCGGGCATAGCACTCGTCCCCAGCTGGCCACCCGCCTGCCGCCGTGCACACCAACCGACTTAGCCCTTTCCCCCACCCTCTGATGGGAGTGCTGGTATTAGCTCCATTTCCAGATGGGTTAACTGAGGCAGGAGAGGCCAGTGGCTAAGCTAAGATCACACAGGAAGAGTGGAGGACCTGAGATGACTGTCTCTTATATCATCCTAGATGGCCTGTTGGTTGGTTGATTTTATTTGGAGAGAATGAGGAAATTTAGATTTGAGAGTCTTTAAGAATGGGAAATTGGAATCAAGTACTCCTCACCCATAGGTCCTATCCTTGAGTATGCCCTCTGACCCTTGGTCCCTCCCCCACCCCCAGGGATCTCCTCTGACACAGCCCTGCCCTAACTCCTGTTCCCCCAGAGGACTGTCCTAGACCTGCTCCAGGGAGCCATAAGGGGCTGGGTGCCCACTTGGATGGCCCAGGCTTGGCACTGCCGCCTTTAAGGTAGCAGGTTTCTAGGTGAGAAGAATGGTTGGGCATCTCTAGACTAGTTGGCCAGGACAGAAAGTTCCCCATGTTGCCTCACTGGCAGAGCACCTAGAGCTGAGGGGTGGGGGCACGGGCAGGGTACAATGGACAGTGTGTGTCTCCCAGGATCCACGAGCTGCACTTCATGGATGAGCTGGTCAAGGTGGAGGCCCATGATGCTGAGGTGCTGTGCCTGGAGTACTCCAAGCCTGAGACAGGTAGACCTATGCGGGGTGGCAGGGGGAAGGCAGGGGAGCAGCCCCCCTGGCAGAGCCACAGAGACGGGGAGTTGATGTCTGGTGGGGCTGTGAGTGACAGCTGCAAGTCCTATGTTTAGTAAGTGCCCCTGTCTCTGGGCCCTGAGACCAGCGTAGCTGGGACTCTAGAATGCAAGACTCTGGCAGGCAGGACTGGGCTGGACTTGCTCTGGTTCCCAGTGTCCTGAAAAGCACTCAGGTTAAAAAGGTGAGTGTTGAATGAGAGAATGTATGGATAGATCAACAGTTAAATATCATATCGTATATCAAATAATATCAAACATATTATTTTGAAAAAGTTTGATGCCTACAGAAACATTGCAAGAGTATTAGAATAAATACCCACGTTCTCTTCACCCAGATTCCTCAGGTTTTTTTCTTTTAAATTCTTTCTGACCCTATGACTGTGTGTATGACTTTATGTGCTTCCACATCTCCACTTCTGTCTCCATGTTTGTGCACGCATGTGTACATATGCTCGCATTAATAAAATACTAGCATATACAATTTTTTTTTAGTAATTTTTGTAAACTTTTTTTTTAAGATTTTATTTATTTATTTGACAGAGACACAGCGAGAGAGGGAACACAAGCAGGGGGGAGTAGGAGAGGGAGAAGCAGGCCTCTTGTGGAGCAGGGAGCCCGATGCGGGGCTCGATCCCAGGACCCTGGGATCATGACCTGAGCCGAAGGCAGACACTTAACGACTGAGCCACCCAGGTGCCCCTAGCATATACATTTCTTTTGCTGACTTGTTAGAGAATAAGTCGACGGTATGACCTTTCACTCTTCATTGGGTCTGTGAGGACATCCATTTACATGACCACGTGCACTTATCAAATGTGGAAGTTTCACTTTTTCTTGTACTGTACTCTCTTTTTTGTGGTTCTTATTCCCATTTTGCCAGCTGTCCCAATATTGTCCTCTGTAGCACCTTTGTTTTTCCAGTCCGGAAACTCAACTCTTTAAATCACCTTTTTTCTGGAACATTTCCACAGCCTTAATTTGTCTTTATGACTTGGCTTTCTGCAGAGTATAGACCAGTCATTTTATAGAATTTCCTTCCATTTGAGTTTGTCTGTTTTCCTCATGATTTCATGCCCCTGATACATTTTTGGCAGGAATAGAACTTAGGTGGAGTCATGTCCTGATAGGTAAGCAATCTTTCCCATGCTCTTTCCTCCTCCTTCGTTTCCCCGCACCCTCTGGCCCACCAGTTTTTCTTGAGATCTCTCTTCGTTCAGTCCATCCTTCCTGAGCTCCCGTCTGCCTCAGGTCATGTGTTCGCCCTCAGACATGCCAGGCGACCAGGGTAAGCGCTGTCTGAGGGGACGCCCTGGCAGAAGGAGGTGCGGCAGCGGGCCGCCAGTAGGACCGGGTCGAGACCCCAGCCAGAGCTCAGAGAGTGAGGGAACGGTGTTCCGGGGAGGCTGGGAAGTTGGCAGGGCTTCGTGGCATGCCTAAGAGTCGGACTTGGCAGGAAGGAGTTCTGGGCTCTGCTAGGACGGCTGCTGTGGGCACAGGTGGCAGAGTGCCCGTGTGCACCTCAAGGTTCATCCACTGAACTGGTGGCATGGGGTGGGAAATGCCAGGGTTTGGGGGGCTCTGGGGAAAGACTACAGAGAGCTGAGGGAATGGCCCCTTTCTGGGTTTGGGGCAAGTTGGCTGCAGGTATAGAACCAAAGACCCCTTCTTCAAGGCCTGGAAAGCTCAGTCATGTTGCCATCTGGGAGGCCAAGTCATCAAGTGGCCTCCTGGGAACTCAGGGTTACTCTGTCCACTCACAGGGCTGACCTTGCTGGCCTCGGCCAGTCGGGACCGACTGATCCACGTGCTGAACGTGGAGAAGAACTACAACCTGGAGCAGACCCTGGACGACCACTCCTCCTCCATCACGGCCATCAAGTTTGCTGGTGAGCCCCTTCCTGCTTGCTCCACCTTGTTTGGTGCGCTCCTTTGGCAACAAGTAACAGCAAAACTCCCTTTAGCTTAAACAAAAAAGGGAAAAGCAAGTTGTGGATTCAGGCCCAGCTGGATCCCAAGGTTGATGATTTTTTTTTTCCCCTTATCAAGACTCCCTCTGTCAGCTGCACCTTTCTGCGGTGGGCGACATCTTGGTTATCATTGTGCCACTGGAAGGAGATTTCCCCTCTTTCTGTCAGTTTTGGCAGAAATCGAGTGCTGACTTCCCTTGTGCTGGCTTGAGGCACCTGCCCTTTTCAGAACGGTTATGGGTGCCAGGGCTTTGGGTGTTTTCTTGGGCCAGGTCTGACTCTTGTGCCCCCAGCCCACACCTCCCTCTGCCTCTGATCCAGGAGGACTGAAATTAGGTGAATGTTGTTCCCCAAAAGGAAATCGGGGTGCCAGTCCTGCGAGAGGGCAGGGTGGACACTGATGACCTTGACAGAAAAATAGGTGACCGTGAAAATTGCTGGAAGCTAATTCTGTGCTGGCAAGGATCCTTGCACTGCAATTTGCCCCTTCCTTACCCCACTTACAGCTAGAGTCACACAGCCAGGAGGTGCAGGCTTAGGATCTTGCCTCGGGATGCCCTGCAAAGCCCACACTTAACGAGGAAATCAAAGGGATTTCCTCTAGACTTGAAAGATTCAGCATGGAGGTCCTTGGCCCTAAAGGATTCTGAGGGGAGGGGAGGTGGGTCCCGTAGGGTTTAACTGATCAGAACCCAAGAGCATATTCAAAACTATATTCCAGAAGAAAGTTGTTCATGGAGAGAATATATCCACGTACTCATTCTAAGTTCTTGACTATGAAGAATTTTTTTTACATGTAATCTTGTGACTGAAAAGGTATTAATGTCCCTTGATCCTCCCTACTTCCGGCCCTACCTCTCTGTAGCTAAAACACGTTAACAATGGACAAAAGTTAACAATGTTTGACATGTCTTGATGAAGACCTCCAAAGCTGATCAGCTAAAATTTCTCAGACATCTTTAAAAACCTATTCATTTCATGGGATAGAGTTAATTAGAATAAATCAGTGAGTCTAGCCGTTTGGCCACCAGTGACCTCAGCTTTCATGAATGGTATGGATCCAAGAGCGGTGATGACAGTCCAAGGGGTGGCCCAGGAATTGGTCCTTAAGGCCACCTTCTGCAGGGTATGGGTTTTCATCAGAGCCCCCAGCCAGTCTGATAAGACGTAAATCCTCAACCCAGCTCCCGTTCCGGCTGGTCTTTGCTCAAAACATTGACAATTTTAGTATAAACTGGGCTCCAGCCAGTCGAAACCTAACAGCAGCTGCCCTGCTAATGAAGGATTCTGTCTTTAGCAGTTTTATCTGAAACATATCCAAACAAATGAATACAATATGTGTAGTTTACAGAATAATACAATGAACTTCCCATCAAGGTTCATAATCAGTGGGTATGAACTAGAACAGACACACCCATTGTTTATAACCAGTGACTGTTCTGATTGCTTGTGTTCTAACATTGCTAAGTACTTGGGCTCCCCACCCCACATTCAGAAGCAGAACATTACCAGTAACTTGCAGGCCTCTCTGGGTCCCTCCCAGGTCACACTCCCTCTCCCACACAGGACTCACTCCCTTCTGTGGGCCAGTGACTCCTGCTTGAGTAACAACTTGTGTATTAGGCCCTAGCTCTCTCCGATGTCCTGCCACGAAGCAGCAGGTTTGTGGTGCCCGGGCTTCATATTTATTTATCCTCAGATTTGTGCTGTTATCATTCTAAGTCTATAAAGAAAGAAGAAAGGCAAGGATATGTAGAGTGCTTACCAGGTTGCAGCCACTGTTCCACAGGCTTCCCAGAACGCCGTGGGGCAGGGGCTCTCATAGGCCCATTGTACAGACAGAAAACAGGCATGGAGAGAAAGCCAGGGCTCAGAGCACAGTGTTTAGCCAGAAAATGCCTGAGTCTAATCCTGGCCCTGTCCTGACTCTCTGCACACCCTGGGCCAAAGACTGTGTGACTCTAAGCCCCGGGCTCACATTTGTACAGGGGAGTGGCCGGTGAGCAGTCAGGAGGGGAGGCACCGGTGGCTTGGGCCCTGGCCTGAGGTGCATGTGGATGCTCTGATTGCTCAGGATGGCATGGACCTCCCAACAGTCTGCCTGTCTCCGCTTGCCCCCTGCTTTGGTCCCGCTTCCACTCAGTTGCCCAGATCATCTTTCCAAATCCCAGATCAGACATGGTGCCCATTCGGTATCCCTGGCCTGTTCCCTATCCGCCCTTGCTCTTCAGAGGCCTGCCAAGCCACTGCTCTAGCTGTCCCACCTCATGCACACAGCTCACATCTTAGAATACCACCTGCACCCAGCACCCACTGCCCTCCTCCAGGAATCCCTCCCTGACCCCCAGCAGAGTTCCCTTGCAGGGAGTTCCCTAGCTAGGATCCCTGGCCCCAGGCAGGCTCGGCAGTGGCCCAGCCTCACCTAATGTACCACCTCCTTCTCCTCCAGGCAATAGAGACATCCAGATGATCAGCTGTGGGGCTGACAAGAGCATCTACTTTCGCAGTGCCCAGCGGGTAGAGTGGGTTGGCCTCCTTGGGGGCTGGGGTGGGCAGCTTGTCAGGGGCGTCCTCTGAAGGCCCTGCCTGCCCTGCCAGACCTCGGATGGACTACACTTTGTCCGCACCCACCACGTGGCAGAGAAGACCACCTTGTATGACATGGACATTGACATCACCCAAAAGTACGTGGCCGTGGCCTGCCAGGACCGCAATGTGAGGTGAGGAGCTGCCCTGGGCTCTGAGTCGGCCTGGCCCCTGGTTTCTGAGTAGGGCCTGAATGAGACCTAGTCGGGTCTGTCTGCTCGTGAGCCGTCTGTTTTCTTCCCCCTGCTCATCTGGTCCCTCGGGAGCTGGGTTGCGTGGAGGGACCCAGCGCGTGTTTCTCAGGAGCTGGGCTCACCCAGGTCTAGCCTCCAGGTGAGCAAGGGGGTTCCTTCTGGCTCTCCAGAAGCCTGTGTGGGGTGACTAAGAGGTGCTGGTGTGGCTCATAAATTCGTTCGTTCACCTACATTTCCTGAGCACCCAAGCTGGGTTGGACAGTGCCGGAGACACAGCAGTGAGCAGGGCAGCCCCAGGCCTTGCCTTCACGGAACTCAGTCCAAGGGAAGCAAGATGGACACCTCACTAGACAGTGACAGCATGGAGCCGTCAGGGCTGGGAGAGCCCGGGGGACTTTGGGGGCCCGGCGAGACACCTGATCCTACGTGGGGATCAGGCGGGGCTTGATGGAAGGAACATCTGAACTGAGACTGGGAAGGATGTGGAGGAATGAACCAGGGGAGGGGAGAGCTTGTGCAAAGAGATTCTCCACCTCTTTCATCTGCTCGTTCAGATGGAGTGCCAGGCACTCTGCTTGCTCGGTAGCAGGGAAGACAGACATGAACTCAGCAGACGCTATCCATGGACACCCCAGTGCATAACCCCCGTGCATGACCTCAGCCTGAGATGGCATCTCATTCCCTGAGGGGCGATCTCAGTCCAGGCATCAGATGGGGGATGAGAGGTGGCAAGGGGCTTTCCGGGGCGAGGAAGATGGTCCGGTAAGGCTGAAACCAGAATGCAGGAGGGGGCAGGCGGGCAGGGCCACGTTGGCCACGTTGTGCCCCCACCTCCGCAGAGTCTACAACACCATGAACGGGAAGCAGAAGAAGTGCTACAAGGGCTCCCAGGGTGACGAAGGGTCCCTGCTGAAGGTGAGTAGCTGGGACCCCCGTGTGAAAAGCACACACATTCCCCCCTGTCCGTCTGCTGCCCTGATGGGCCTCCTGAGACCTGTGGCCTCCTGGGCACCTGATCAAAGATCACAAGCTGGCCAGCACCCACTCTGGCCTGGCTGACCAAGGAGGTTGCTTGGGAGCTGGGGGTGTCACAGACTATTTTACCTTTATGAGCCCTTTTCCAAACCGGGACATTTAAGTGGTTTCTATTTTGAGTGGCCATGGTGTGGTGAGAACAATCAAAGAGGCCTGGGCTCCTTTACCAGGCTTGCCCCCTGCTGTGTTATCAGGACAAGTTTGGGGGACCTTCTCAGAGCCTCTGGAGTAGGGGAGTTGTAATGAGTTCAGGGTTCAAGGTCAGACTCTCTCAGCTCTGCCTCGGGCTATGACCTCGGGCAAGTATCATCTCCTCTGAAGCCCATTTCATCACCTGTAAAATGCAGATAGAAAGAAACTCTATCATAGAGTTGTTCTCTGGAAGAAATCAGTTTGCACGCATACAGTGCTTTGCACAGGGCCTGGTTGGTAATTTTTTCACCTGTGAAATGGGAGCAGGAGTTCGATCCTAACCAGGGTGTATGTCCTGCGGGCTACCTGGGACGAGTCAGCGTGCCAAGTGTCCCGCATGAGAGGGTCCTCCATCCATGGAGGCTGTGGGGTTTGACCTGGCCTCGCCACAGGGAAGAAGCAGGCAGCCCCGCTGTCATGTGGGTCCTCTTCTCCCCAGGTCCACGTGGACCCCTCAGGCACCTTCCTGGCCACGAGCTGCTCAGACAAAAGCATCTCGGTGATTGACTTTTACTCAGGCGAGTGCGTTGCCAAGATGTTTGGTCACTCAGGTGGGTGTGCCTCCCTACGTGGGACGCCTCCCCACGTGCCCCCACACTGCCTTCTGACTCAGGAGGTCAGTACAGCTTCTCTGCTCTGCTTTCAGAAATCGTTACCGGCATGAAGTTCACCTACGACTGTCGTCACTTGATCACAGTATCCGGAGACAGGTGGGAAAGGCCTGGAGGCCGCCCCTGGCTGGCCTCCCTCTGGGAGTGGGCAAGACTGGTACTCTGGGGGCACAGGGGCTCAAATAGCGGGAACACCACGCTCCCGGCCTGCCCTGCCCACGCAGAGAGCCCTGCTGAGGGTTCCAGCTTACTGCTCTCTCCTTTAACGGCATGGACCTTGGTGTCACACCCAGCCCTGAGTTCAAATCCCAGATCTGCCACTTACTTGGCACCTTGAGCAGGTCATTTCCCATCTCTAAGCTTTAGTTTGCTCCTTTGTAAAAGACAGATGACCCCAACGTCCTGGACAACTGTACAGTGAGAATCAAATGAGATGGCATATAAAGTCCTTAGCATGTGGTTGGTGCCCAAAGAAGTCCCTTTTGTCGCTCCCTCCAGTTTATTACAGTCCTTCCGCAGCCCCCTTCCTTGGGTCTTGAGGACTTCAGAACAGGTCCTGGTTTGCTGGGATGCTCTGAACTGCGCCCAGGGTGTAGAGCCCACGTGGCCTGGAGCCCCCACCCCGGGCCCTAAGCGGAAGGGGGGTGTTTTCTGGGAGGGGCCAGGGAATGGGGTCTTGGCTGTGGTGACCTAGGGGGCTCCAGAGTCAGATGGCCTCCATGTTTACTGTTCCTTCCCCTTCCACATCTCTCTTTGGCCTCTGCAGCTGCATGTTCATCTGGCACCTGGGCCCAGAGATCACGAACTGCATGAAGCAGCACTTGCTGGAGATCGACCACCGGGAGCAGCCGCAGCAGCAGAACATGCAGGATGGGAAGTGGAGCAGCCAGCCCAGGTCCTGGCAGTGACCCGGCCATCCCCCATCCGTCTGTCTGCCGGAGAAACGTCTTCCCGCCCTGGGCCCCGTGAGGAGTGATGCTGGAGATAGCCATGGCCAGGACAGCCCTAGGCCCTGCCCTTTGTGCACCCATGGCCCTGTCGGGGAGACAGATTTTGAGTACAAATTTATGATAGTATATAGGAGAAGGGTTTTGAAGTGGAAAAGCGAAGTGGAGAGCCTGTGAGCACTGTTTTGGGAGAAGAAGCTCCGGGGCACTGTGGGGACCAGGGGAAGCCCCTGCCCCAGCATGCAGTGGGGAGGGACGTAGTCAGAGAAGGCTCCAGTGGAGGACCCTTATTCTTCAAAGTTTTTATGCTGCAAGACCAGTTTCATTTGGAGTAAGGTCATATTCTAATTTCTGGCTAGGGAATTTTAGTTTGGAGGTCTCAGTTGAGTGGGAGATTTGGGGGTTTATCCTCTCTCCTGCCTCTGGAGCTGTCCTTGCCTTTCTCTGCCTTGAGGCTTTGTCATTGCCTCCCCACAGGGACCAGGCCTGAACATGAGTCTCCCGTCCTGCGTAGTATTGGATGTCTTGCAGATCTAGGTACCAAGGGAATGGGCAGCTCCTCTTGGCTCCTGGTTTTGAGGCTTACACACTGCCCCAGGTGCCCTCCAGTGCCCACCTTGTGTCAGGCGTGTTTTAGGCTCCTGTACTCCAAAGGAGATAAAACCTTATTGCTACCCACCCCCACACACTGCCCCCGCCACACACACACACTCCCCAGAATGGAGTGCAGCAGCTTAGTACTCAAGCCCCACTATCTGCTTTGCTTTCTGTCCCATTGCCTTTAGAGAGTTTGTCGTATTTTTTGAGTGCAGTCTTTGTTATATCTCATTTATTGTGGTGATATTTCCAGCAGAGCAGGTGCAGCAGAGAGCTCTCCCGGCACCATCTTGACCGGAAGTCAGCAATATGTTCATATGGAAGCTAGCACGGGGCCCAGCCCTAGGGAGATCCCTGTGCCTCCCGCCACCACCCCATTTACCTATTTCTCTCCTTGCCGTTCTCATTCCTGGCCTCAGGCAGGAGACCTATACATCCGTGCCCAGTGAGATTTGCTCCTTAAGCCCTGGAGAGCAGACGGAGGATGAGCTGGAGGAACAGTGTGAGCCGGAAGAGTTGCTGAAGACACCATCCAAAGAGAGCTTGGACCCAGGTTGGGAAAGGGGTTCATTTAAAGGGGGCCCTATTTTGAACTCTCCATGTAGGGATCATTGCTGGGTTTCGCCCACTACCTGGAAATGAAGCTCAGTAATCCCATCAGTCAGGACTTCCTCAGTGTAATAGCATCCAGACTCTCACTGGCTTCAGTGGGAAAGAGAATTTCTTGGTTCATATACCTGAAAATCAGAGAATTTGGCTTCAGGCAATCGCTGGATCCCTGTAGTCAGGTGATGTTAAAGGAATATATTTTTCCTCCGTCTTTTGGCTCTGCTTTTCTCCATGTTGGTTTTGCTGTCAGGCAGACTCTCCCTTTCCTGATGGCAAAGATTCTCCCAGCAGCTCTAGGTAATCGAACTCTGGAGAAGAGAACATCTCTTTCCCAGTAGCTCAAGTAAAATCCTGGGTTCATGACTCCTGTTTCTGGTGTGCGTCATGTAGCCAGTAGCTGTGATTGGCCAGGCCTGAGTCATGTCATCCCTGAAGGGGGAGGCTTGACCCAGCTCCACTGGAGCCACCTGACTAAAGAGGGTGGGAAGGGGTGCAGGGGATGTCCCAGGGAAAAAACAAGGTGCTGTTAACCAGAGACAACAGATTCTGTTGTTCAGGCAAAAGGGAGAATAGTAGCTAAATGACTTTATAGGAGGCCAGGCTTTCTCTAAATTTCTGCCCTTCTGCATGTTGCCTTGGCTTAGGCCCTCATGGTTGCAAGATGGCTGCTGTTTGCATAGGACAGTCACTCTTCCAACCTCCTTTGGAGAGGAAACTTGCCCACAAGCTCCCGGCAGGCTTCTCTCAGGTCCCATTGGCCATGGTTGCTCCAACTAAGAGAGGCTGGGAGCTTTCAATGTGGGGCGGGGGCCTCTACCAACAGGGGCTGACTAGACAGTAGGCAATAGTAATATAAGAATTCAGCCTTGAGGGGCGCCTGGGTGGCTCAGTCGTTAAGCGTCTGCCTTCGGCTCAGGTCATGATCCCAGGGTCCTGGGATCGAGCCCCGCATCGGGCTCCCTGCTCCGCGGGAAGCCTGTTTCTCCCTCTCCCTCTCCCCCTGCTTGTGATCCTGCTCTCACTGTCTCTCTCTGTCAAATAAATAAATAAAATCTTTAAAAAAAAAAAAGAAAAAAAGAATTCAGCCTTGGAAAAAATCAGAGTAAGCAAATTTTCTTTGTTGCCACCCTCACACCCAACCCCATGTTCTCTCCAGGGTGGCCACTTCTGTCAGTTTCTTATGAATCCTTATAGGCCATTTCCTGAACATTAATATATATATGTACACAGTCATCAGAACATGTCATATTTATGTACATAAATTGTATTCTACTGTAGACATTCAGTACTTTTTTCCTCTCAGAAGTATCTTATCAGGGTGCCTGGGTGGCTCAGTCAGTCCGACTCTTGGTTTCGGCTCAGGTTGTGATCTCAGGGTCGTGAGATCAAGCCCTGCATCAGGCTCTGCACTCATTGTGAAGTCTGCTTGGGATTTTTTCCCTCTTCCTCTCCCTTCACCTCTGCTCCTCCTCGCGCTTGCACTTTCTCGAGCTCTCTCTTGTTCAGATAAATAAATAAATAAAATTGTTTTTTAAAAAGAAGAAATGGGGCGCCTGGGTGGCTCAGTCGTTAAGCATCTGCCTTCGGCTCAAGTCGTGATTCCAGGGTCCTGGGATCGAGCCCCACATCAGGCTCCCTGCTCAGTGGAGAGTCTGCTTCTCCCTCTCCCTCCACCTGCCGCTCCCCCTGCTGTACTCTCTCTCTCCCTGTCAAATAAATAAATAAAATCTTTAAAAAAAGAGAGAAGAAATATCAGCCTCTCAAATAAATAAAATCTTAAAAAAAAAAAAAAGAAATAGCCACCTATTGGTGGATAGAAAACAGAGAAGCCTCTTTTTTTTTTTTTTTAAGATTTTATTTACTTAGAGTCGGGGGAGGGGCAGAGGGAGAGAGAGAGAGAATCTCAAGCAGACTCCATGCTGAGCGGGGAGCCCGGCGCAGGACTGGATCTCACCACTCTGAGATCATGACCTGAGCCTGAGCCAAAATCAAGTCAGATGCTTGACCGACTGAGCCACTTAGGTGCGCCACAGGCCTCCCTCTTTTAACCAACAGCATGGTGGGATATTTTAAGGTATTTGCCTCTGGCTGGACATTTAGGGTTTTCTAACTGTACCCCTTGGTGAATAAGGCCGTACTGACCACTCCTAGGCCTCCTCTGGTGTATGTGAGGGTGGTTCTCCAGGACGGAGGTGAGGGCTGGCGCTGCCGGCTCTGGGATTAGTACACTTTTTATTTCAAAAGAGAACCCCAAGGGCCCTCCACATCCAGTTACTGCCCCACCTAGCAGGCCCACACTTTGGCCAACACTTGATCATATGAAGCATTTTAGTTTTGGTCCATTGTGTAAATTTGCCTTTTCCTGACAATGAATAATATGTCTGTTTTTTCTTGTATTGTCTCTTTGGAGAATTGCCTATTTACGTATGTTGCCCGTTTGTCTGTTGGGTTGTTTATTCTCTCCTGATGGATTCCATGTGTCTCTCCAGATCCTCGGTGTCTGCTGACCAATGGCAAACTGCCACTCTGGGCAAAGCGGCTGGTGAGTCTGCCCAGAGACCGGGACTCCTAGGGCTGGCAAAGTGGGTGTGCTCTCCTTCATGCTCTTCTTTCTTCTGGGAGCCCGTTTCCCTCTCTGTGTGTCTCTTTTCCCTAGAGAACCCTGTCATCCTTCCAGTCTCAGCTTAGACAGTCCTTCATGCTTATAACACGTATAGTGACCACCTTCCCTGTGCCAGTCTTGTTCTGACTATCCGGACGGCAGGGAGCAGGGCAGACAAAACGTCGGCCTTCACAGGCTCATTTTCTAGTGTGGGAGATGGGCAGTATCCACATCAAACCAATGAGTTGTATAGTATTTTGGGAGCTGATAAGTGCTGTGGAGGAAAAAAAGTGAGAAGGAAAATAACAAGTATTGGGGGGAGGGGGCAACAGTTTTATGATGAACAGAAAGGCCTTACTGGGAAGGTGATATTTGAACAGAGTTGAAGCAAGGGAGAAATGCAGTTCATGGGAAAGAATGTTCCAGGCAGAGAGAACAGTATGTAGGACAAAGGCCATGAGGCAGGATTATGCTTAGTAGCATGTTTGAAGAGGTACGGGGAGGCCCAACTGCCTGGGTTGAGGGTGAATGAGGGTTGGGGGGAGAAGGGCTCACAGAGATGATGGGGGCCAGATGGTGTGGCACCGTGTGGGCTGTGGTGCATTCCCTAAATAGTCCTCGTTGTGCTCCCCACTTATTTTCATCCCTGGCACCGAGTGAGATGGAGGCAAAGGAGGGCTCTGAGCTGAGGAAGGCCATGAGGTAGCGCCAAGCGTGAACATGAGGGGCAAGCAGAGGGCCAGGGAGGAGACTTGGGATCATCCAGGCAGGAGAGGTGGGAGGCTGGATAGATTTTGAAGGTGGAACCAAATGACTGGTTGTGAGAGAAAGAAGATGATGTTAGGATTGAATGAATGTTACTTAGGGGAGGCGCAGGCTAGGAGCCAGTGGGTTAGAAGCTGGCGGCAGAATCCTACACCCGAGGTTGGATGATTTATTTCAGTAACAGTGTCAGTCCTCAGTCAAAACCTAACTGTCAACTCCTCAGGGAAATCCTCCCTGCCATCCCCTCCCCTGCAGACCAGGTCTCTCAAGACCCCAAGCTTCCCCTTATCCGTAAATGCTACGAGTGGAATTACATTCAACAAACATGGATAGCACACTTACTCTGTACAGGCTGTTCTAAGGATTTTGTATGTATTATCTCATTTAATCCCCACTGAAGTATAGGACCTTTTCATATCCCTATTTCACAGATGGAGAAACAGGCCCAGAGAGGTTAAGTAACTTGTCCAGGGTCACACAGCTAGGAATTCGAGGACGTGGGCTGCTCCAGAGCTGAGTTCTCAAGTACCCACCCTCCACTGTCTCTCAGGCCACAGTCCTATTTGCAGGCAGTGCTGGGCAGGACCAGGGTGGGAGAGGTGGCCATATGTGTTTGGATGGCAGAGCTAACAGAATTTGCTGAAGAAATACAAGGTGGAGAGTATGAGGGACAGTACAAGAATGAAGGATGACCTCAAGGTTTGGGGCCTAAGCAGCAGGCAAGAATAAGATAAGGAAGGCTTTAGGAGGAGTCAATCTGGGGGGGAAGATCAGGAGTTGCTTTAAACATGTGTTCGTTCTGAAATATCCATATAGATGGAGAGCAATTGCATGTGCGCTTCTGAAATTTAACAGATTCAGGCTGGAGATGTTTCTCTGGAGGCCGTTGCTGAGTGGTGTTTAAAGCCGAGACTGGATGGAGTCCATGCAGAGTCCCTGGCTCCCACTGGAGTTGGTGATCTCTTGGCTAGCTGTCTGACCATCTCCTGTCACCCTCAGCTAGGAGATGATGACGTGGCAGATGGCTCAGCCTTCCATGCCCAGCGCAGCTACAAGCCCCATGGACGCTGGGCAGAGCGTGCTGACCAGGAGCCCCTCAAGACCATCCTGGATGCCCAGGACCTGGATTGCTACTTCACCCCCACGAAGCCCGAGAGCCTGGAGGACTCTATTCTGGATACAGTGGAGCCCCAGAGCCTGGCGGCCCTGCTGAGTGAGGTACAGACCGCCCCAGCCCGGCCCCACGGTCCCTGCACTGTGACTGCCCACTCGGGACCTGGGGCCTCGGCAGTATCATTTTGAAAATCAGGCTGATTTTCCCACTCTAGGGGTGCAAGATGATTACATGATGTGGTGGAGGGCAGGAGGGTGAGGCCCTGGGCCTAGTGCAAGTGAGACTTCCCAGGCAGACCAGGAGTCTGGGAGGTGGGTCCCTTGGGGGTGAAGAGCTTGGGCCTGAGAGCAGGCCTGTGGCTGGCTGGGGATGGTGGGGGGGAGGGGGTCATTTGAGCAGGTAGAGCCCTGACCTTACCCCTTCCTTGCTGTGTGACCACTTGCCGTGAGGCTTGCTTCTCTAGGTTTCTGCTTTCAAAAAAAAAAATGGTCATTAAAAAAAAGATAACCAAGAACGAAAGATTTCTTAAAAATGGTCATAAAAAGAAAGCCCTCAGAGGGCTTTGATAGGAATCCAGCACCAATAGGGCCTGGATCCTCAGAAGTGCTGAAGCAACTTTAGCTCTTGTTCTGTTATTTTCCAAACAAAATTATCTTTTATTCTGTTGTATAAACCGTCTTTTTTATTGTGAAATGATACACATACACTTGTGTGTACAAATCCTAGGTACACAGCTTGACAAGTTATTGCCTATGTATGCACCTATGTATCTACCACCCAGGCCCTAAGACAGAGAGTATCTTCTACCTCCTGGAAGACCGCCTTGTGCCCCTCCTAATCGGTACCCCCACCCGAGGCACAGCCTTTTAACCTCTCACCGAGGATTAGTTTGTTCTTGAACATCACCCAAATCGGCTTTTGGAGGGTTGGAGCCTTGCCCGTAGAGGGGCTGCCGACCAGCAGGAGGAGCGCAGAGGGAGCTCAGGATGAGCACCTCACCGGGCCCAGGCCCTGGCTCAGCGGGATGCTCCAGCACGTCTTCCCTGTTATCGTGGGTGTTGGCGGTATGCCTGGCGGCCTGCAAAGGGCCCTGGCTGCCAGGACCGCCTCAGATGGCTGTGTCCTCTCCACCCTGCAGTCGGAGAGCCCCCAGAAGGTCGGCGGGGGACATCCCTCCTTCCTGCCCCTACAGAGGGAGTCCTCTGAGGACAGCGAGCTCATCATCTACTCCCTGGAGGCGGAGGTGACGGTCACAGGGACAGACAGGTGAGTGTCCTGTGCACCCAGGGAAGCCTTAAGGCATTGGAGAGAGGAGGCCTCAGCTGATAGGCACGCGTTGGAAGAATTGCTCTCCGCTCTCCCCATGGGCCTGTGGGAATGGGGCAGAGCAGTAAGGCCCGGGTGGCACGGGAGCCTGGCCCTGCAGCCTCAGTTGCCCTGGTTCCAGGTGGAGGTGCAGGGAGCCTTTGCAGGAGGCAGGAGAGGCGAGGCAGTGCTCAGTAGGAGCAGGGCACAGATGTCTAGGGGGTCAGGGTGGGGGCTAGCTGTTTACTACCAGTATGTTCTCATTCCCTTGCCCCACCCCTGGCACTGCAGCGAGTACTGCACGAAGGACATCAAGGGGGAGTCCAGAGACCAGCAAGGTGACTCCTACCTCAGAGTCTCCTCATTCTGCCCGAAGGATCAGAGCCCACCTGACGGTGAGTGGCGGCAGGCGGAGACCCTGCAGTAATCTGTCCAGCCAGGCCCCTTTCTGGGTATTAATGGCGACCTTGACTCAGTCTTTCTGAAGCTCAGAGTCTATCACGGAGGCGGACATGGTCCCTGCTGTTTCCTGAGGATTCTCGAGCCCAACTGCTGACTGGCAGGAGTCCAGCTCTGCCACTTCCTTGAAGTGTAAACTTGCTGGTCCATAAAAACAGAGAGTGGGTATTATTACCCCCACTCTCCAGATTGGAAAACCAAAGCCCTGGGAACCTGAGCCACTTACCTGACTCACCCAGTGAGGGCCTGGCTTTGGGCTCCTGACTTCCGCCCTGCCCCTCCAGACTCGGGGGAGTCAGAGGCTGACTTGGAGTGCAGCTTCACCACCAACCATGTGCCCCCTCTACGGCCGGCCCCGGCCCCTCGGTTTGACATGATGATGCCCCCCACGCTGGGTGAGCAGAGGCCAGATGTAGGGAAGACGGTGCATGGGACTTGCTTGGGGTTGGTCATGATATATAATCACTTTCCCCACATCAGCCCTGCACTTGGTGCCCACTAAGCCCCCATTTCCTTGTCTAGGAAGCAGAGCCATTAGCCTCTCCTCCGTCTAGTGGCAACAGGGTGTGTGATGGGCGAGTCCAGCTTTCTCCATTGTTAAGCGTCTGGCGTCTTTGGGCGTCTGCCGTGACTCATGGTGTTGACGATTCTCTCCTGCCCACCCCCTTGGCCTCCCCTTCGCCTCTCCCCAGGATGCCCAGGTTCTGCAGAAGAGTTATCCCAGCCCGAGGTGCCGGGCATATCCAACGGCTCCCTGCCCCAGACCCCTGAGCAGGAGAAGTTCCTCCGCCACCACTTCGAGACGCTTACTGACGCTCACCCCGAGGGTAGGGCCCTGCCCGAGCAGGCCTTCCAGTGCTGGGCACAGCGTGGGTGTCTCGGGTAGGGCTTCCCTGCAGAGCTGGCAGGGGTGGTAAGAGGGCTTGCGTTTTCTCTCAAGGACTGAGCCGTGCAGGCTCTTCTCCCTGCTGTGTTTGCTCCCCCAGGCATGTGGGTGGTCTATTGATGGCGTTTCTGGGGATCCACCTGCTGGTCTGCGGGCCTTCCTGGGCCCAGGGCTGAGTGGCTGGAGGGATTCTGAAGACTCCTTTGGCATCTTCCCCTAGAGCTCTTCCATGGATCCCTGAGAGACTTGGAGGCCCCTGAGGCTGAGGACTTCTTCAATCCCCGGCTGAGCATTTCAGCCCAGTTCCTCTCACGCCTCCAGAAGACATCCAGGTAGAAGCTGGTGAACCCCCACCCCCCCATCTCTCTATCCCCCCCCGGGCGGGGGCTGTGTCCCCTCAGGGACCCCCAGGACAGCCACAACCGCCTGGTTTCCTTCCCACAGGTTCACCCACAGCTTCCCTCCCCGGCTGCCCCTGCACCTGGTGAAGTCCCCAGAGGTCAAATTCCCAGAGCTTGGGGGCAGCCAGTCCAGAGCAGAGCCCCTGAGAGCAGGCCCTGGCTACACGTCCCCAGGCAGGACCAACGTGAGTACTGGGGCCGCCTCCCTCCGGACTTAGGGCTGCGAGCCTGGAGGCCTTGTCCTCACCGCATGCTGTGCTTGTAGGTCCTCGCTGGGAAAAAGGCTGAGGAGCCCCTTGAGACCCCGGAGGCCTGGCGCCCACTGAGTGAGTGCCCCCATCCGCAGACAAACAGCCCTGGGCTTCTCAGCAAACGGTCCTGGATGCCCATCCGAACCGTGGGGCAGTGGGGATGGGCAGGGTCCACTCAGGCCCGAAAGCCACCTGGGGTGGGCCCCTCTCCCTCGGCTCTGTGGCTGGGGTGTGAGACTGAGCCAACTTCTTCCTTTACAGCCCCCCGCCTCCCCAGCCTGGTGCCCTGTGCCCCCTCCTCAGTGCTGCCCACTGACAGGAAGCCTCCGACGCCCGCGGCCCTACCCACTCCACGCCTGCCTCAGGCTGTCCACGGCCCCTCCACCCACCCCTACATGGAGGCCACTGCCAGCTCCCGGGCCAAGATGTCATGCAGCACCTCCCCCGAGGACAGTGAGGACCCTATGCTGGCTGAGCTGGCCAGGCCCCTCCACAGGCCCTCCTCCCCGGGGGAGATGGCATCCCTGGGCCAGGAGCTCCAGGCCATCCCCACCACGGCAGCACCCAGCTCTAACAGCGAGGGCCGAGAACCTGCCTCGTCCTCCTGGGGAAACCATGAGGCCCGGGCCAGCCTGAAGCTGACCCTGTCGAGCATCTCTGACAGGCTCTTGCCGCCCCCTCCCCCGTTGGAACCTGCAGCCACCCAGCCCAGTGTCACCGTCACAACAGCCACCTTCCCAGTCCCCAGCCCCATGGATGCAAGCTCCCTGAGGCTCCACAATTCCACCTTTCTCCCAAGGCTCCTGGCCCCCGAGCCCCTCAAAGCCCCTGCCCACCCCAGCAGTGCCCTACTTCCGGAGGCCAGGCCTGGGGTTCCTGGCAGCGTCGCCTCTCTCCTGGAGCCCACCCCTGGTAAGTACCACTCTTGGGGCAAGGGATTGTACCCCGAGCTCATCCCACGTACAGCTGGCTTAGCTCTGAAGGTGGGCACTTGACCCGGCTCAGGGGTTGCGCCATTCATTCGTTCGTTCGTTCGTTCTTTCACTTAGATATTTAGTGAGCACTTCATATGTGTTGGGCTTTGTTCTAGACCCTGGGCACATGGGGCTTGGTGGTCAACAAGACTACAAAGAATGGGCACCCTCACTGGGGAGATGGCCAGACTAAATGTAAAGCAAAGTGTTAAGAGTATCCCGAAGGAGTATGTGCTAAGGACAGAAATAAAAGGGTTTAGGGAGTGAGAAGGGGGGGGGACAGTGGCTAGAGTTTTCAGCCAGATAATGAGAAAAGGCTTCAAGGAGAAGGGGGCATTTGAGCAGAGCGGGAGGGAAGTGAGCCTTAGGGGACTGAGGGAAGCATCCCAGGCAGAGGGATCAGCCCAGCCACCCCAGCCTCTCTTAGACCAGTTAGAAAGTGGAGGTGTCTTTCTCATTCCCTCCCCTCTCACCCCAGATGCGCTCAGTCTGGTCCAGGGCAGCCCTGGACACTGGGAGGAGCCTGGGGTGCCGGCCAGGGTCCTGCCCCCAGCTCCCCGTGAACTGAGCACTGTCGTGCACAGACTGCAGACCACCTTCCAAGAAGCCCTGGACCTTTACCGCCTGGTGAGCCCAGCCCCGGGGCCAGGGGAGAGGGCTGGGTGGCTCCCCGGGACTGCCGGGGCTGGGTGGCCCCTGACAAGGTTTGTACCCCTTGCAGGTGGTCTCCAGCGACCAGGTGAGCACTGAGCAGCAGTGGCAGGCACGGACTGAGCTGGCCTCCACCTTTCTTTGGATCCATAACCAGTTAGAGGCCAATGACTGGCTGGTTGGGACTGACGTGGCCCAGGCCCAGGGCAGCCCGGGTTCCCCCTCCCCGACTACACTGTGCCCCCTGGCCAGCCCAGATTTGCATGCCCTGCTGGAACACTACTCGGAGCTGCTGGTGCAGGCCGTGCAGAGGAAGGTGCGGGGGCACTGAGGGCCAGCAGCCTCCTCTCCACGCCAGCCCTGCTGCTTCTGAAGAGATCGGTGTCTTAAGCAAATAAACTGACAGGCTTAGAGGAATGGTTCCTGGTGCCTGTCGGGGCGTATGCACGAAGCTCCCTCAGGTGGATGCGGGGAAGGAGGGTAGGGTGGACAGCACTGTTGTGTTGGACCAGCCCGGGGAACGTGGGTGGATGAACTTTGCAAGGGATGAAATTTGTATGCAGCAGGTCTTGGCCACGTAGCATTGTACCCTCACCTGCTCTTCCTCTTCCTGTCTCACCTGGGGGACATCAGCCCCAGCGCAGGACTCCGTCAATGGGACCAACATTCCCAAGAAATTAGGGAACTGCAATAATGATGATCCCAACACCTGGATGCCATGTCGTCCATCCCCCCTGAGCTGCTATGGGGTCAGTTGGGGTCCTGGCACAGTGGGGCCCAGCTGTTCCCCAAGGAGGGGCCAGCCCTTCCTCCCTGCTCCCTTACTGGTGCCCAAGAACCCACTGGAGCCACTGCCATCACCATGCGCCAGACCCTGGCTCCCAGGACACACACTGCCACCCCACTGGTTCGGGGCCCCCAGGCCAAGCCCAGGTTGGATCCTATGAGGTCCAGGCTTTTGTCCCCACCTACAGCAGGGGAAATTGAGGAGAGACCAGCAACTCAGTGACTGGACAATCGGGCAGCATGCCCAGGCCATCCAGCAGCTGGGACAAGTAATTCTCTCCCCAGCAGGAAGATTCTATCCAGATTCATCCCATGAGCTCCCAGGTGTGGTAGCAGCTTCCCCAGGCAGCCGGCATCTAGCCATGTGGCATGTCTGCCAAGAAGGCCGCTCTTGTGACCACAAAAGCCCCCACTGTCCCAATTCTCTATAAAAAGGAAGCCGGCAAGGGAGGGCCCTCCCCTGAACCACAGCCCCACCGTGCGGCTTGCTGTGGCCTCAACCACCACTTGCCTGAGTCCCTCTCTGCTCCGTCGGATGGTCACGGCCCACCAGAAACAAGCCCAGAGAGATCCAGCCTTGCTCCGGATCCCACACAGCTGGGACTCAAACCCAGGCTTGCCTCGTGGCAGAGCCAGACCATTCAGCATAAGGCCATGGCCCTCTGCTGTCTCTCGAAACACTAACACACATCACAACCAATGGTGCTGTTCAAAAAGTCCTGCGGGGTTCCTGTCTGTCGTACACGCTGGGGGTAGTGGGAGGAACAAGACCAGCAAAGCATCTGCCCTCGTGGCATTAGCCTTCTAGAGAGCAAAACAGGAACTGAAGCAGTATCTGTGGAACTGTAGGTAAGCTGAGGGAGTTCATTGTGCTGGTTGATGAGCCAGGGAAGGCCTTTCCGGGGTGACATTTGAGCTGAGGCCGGAGAGAAGGCACAGGCCATGTGGACATCTTGGGAAGATATCCGGGCAGACAGAGCAGCCAGTGCGAACACCCCGCTGGGGGGATCAAACATATATGGAAGGAATGGAGTGAGCTACGAGAAAGGGTAAGAGAGGAGGTGGGAGGAAGAATGGGGGTCAAGGGGGCAGGGCCTTTTTGCTTCATGACATTTAAATCCAAGAAATATTCACAACACAATTTCCCCCCTAAATAAGATGCCTGATCTTGGTAGCTAAGGAGATGCCCAGTACTGTTTATTTCTCAGAGGCCCTGCCCCTGCCCTGCCCCACAGGTTACAGACCCCTGGGGACCCTCTCTCCTTGCCCCTGCCTTGCCTGGCCACCGAAGATCCTTGAGGCAAGGCTTGGCATCCAGGCCCCTGAATACCCAGAGGACCATCTTGAGCCTTTCCCTAGTGGAACGTACCCCTCCTCCCACCCTGTATCGTAATTAAGCCTTCAGGGGCGCCTGGGTGGCTCAGTCGGTTAAGCGTGTGCCTTTGGCTCAGGTCATGATCTTGGGGTCCTGGGATCGAGTCCCGCATCGGGCTCCCCGCTCAGTGGGGAGTCTGCTTCTCCCTCTGCCCCTGACGCTGCTTCTGCTCCCTTTCTCTCAAATAAACTTAAAAAAAGTCTTTAACGCACAAGTAGCAAATGGCTGGCTTGTGGGGGCCCACGCTGCAGGGACATTTATTACTCTTGATTATGTTCCTGGCCCCGTTACCCTCTGAGGCTGAGTTCCGCCCCCCAGCTTAGGCCCTCAGAGCTGCAACGTGGCTGCCATACCGGCACTGGGGCAGTATGCTCTCAGCTAACCAGGAGCAAAGGCCCGAAGGAGGGCAGCTGCCAGGGTAGTAAGAAAGGTGCTCAGCCTTCCTAGACGCTTCTTTCAGAGCAGTTGTAGGCAAGAATGGAGATGGCTTTGATTCACTTGGACCAACCATCTCTCCCGTCCTGACCATATCGCTGTTCAAACAAAATTGGGTTCTCTCAGCACAAGAGGGTGGGCTGGTAGAGGACCCGGTGTGTCTGCCACTCTCCACTTCTTAATGCCAAGCTCTTCTGCCCTGGAAAGACCAGAATCTCTCCTCCGACAAACTGGCTGGTTAAGAAACCACTGCTGATGAATGTGTGCGCATGCGGTTTATGGACCCACAGGGCCCCAGCAGGAAGAGGACAGAATGCTCACACAGGATGTTTCAAAGAGAGTTCAGTGAAGGGATCTTTTACAAAGAAGTGGGCAGGGGATAGGGAAATCCTAGGGCCGGTACGGTATCCCGGACTGGTCCCAGAGAAGAGCTGTTACTCCCACCCTAGCCTTGAGCCTTAGATACAAGGGAGCAAAGTGGGACCCAGAAGAGCCAATCCTGGAGAGAGGGCTGCCGTGAGGGGAGCTGTGTGCCTGGCAACTTCATAGGGAGAGAGTTGGAGAAATCCTCTCCCCCATCTTCTGTGGGGCTCCCCATTGTCGAAATCCTATTGGGAGCGAGGGGGTACGGGAGGAGTGGGACAGAAAGGGTATGGGGACAAAGACACCCAGCCCTGAATTTCTTCCCTAATGTGTTTTCAGTAACACAGGAACCACTTGCCCCAAGAGACATGGTGCTGGGCAGGGAGAACTGGGCACGGGGAAAGAGACAAGATGGCTCCCCCTAACCATTTGCCAGCTCATTCTTCAGTGCAACTTCCGCCCTGTACTCCCCCGCTGGACCGATCCTAGATACTGGGCTGCCAGACCTGTGCTGCACACACCAGTCACAGGTGCATGAAATCCAACAATTGTGAGATGGAGACACTTAAAACACTTTTTAAAGAACTTTATTTTTTAAAGATTTTATTTGCTAGAGAGAGAGAGTGAGCGCACAAGCTAGGGGAGTGGCAGGCAGAGGAAGAAGCAGGCTCCCTGCTGAGCAAGGAGCCCAATGTGGGGCTCGATCCCAGGACCCTGGGATCATTACCTGAGCCAAAGACAGATGCTTAACTGACTGAGCCACCCAGGTGTCCCGACACTTACCACTTACAGATGGACTGACTGAAACTCACATGCTTGCCTAGCCACCCCTCAAGACTTCCTAACAACCACCCTGTTTATATGCTGCATGCTAAGCGCTCTCCCCACATGATCTACATGGATCTTTGACACAAACCAGTGATAGGGAGACACATTAGTCCCATTTTCCAGATGAAGAAACTGAGGCTAAGCAAGAAGTGACTTGCCTGGGTTCTGCAGAGATAAAGTGGGGCAAAGCTCTGGGCTAACAGACTCTCAGTCCCGCCTCCCTTGCTGCCCCAAAGGAATCAGCAGGACTGACTCTCAGGGAGTGTGAAGAAATGAAGAAATAACGCTTCTCTCACCACCAAGCCTTTGTGTAGACTGTTCCCTCTGCCTGGAACACCCTCCCCTTTCTCCTGAAACCTCATCTTCCTTCAGGGCTACACCCAGCAGTCATCTCTGAACCTTTAGGCTGGATCAGGAGCCTCTTCTGGGCTCCTCTGAGCCTCCTGGGTTTTCTCTGTTGCAGTTGGGATCACTTTGCCTATGCATCCCCCATCATAGCTTTGGTCATTCTGCACTGTTACTGGCGTGTCTCCCTCATGGGCTAAGTTATGTGTTCATTTTTAGTGCTGAGCTAGGCCTGGCCCATAGTTGGAGCTCAGGAAGTCGCTGACTGGATAAATGAGAGGAAGTAACTGCACAGAGAATATTCAAAATCCTTAACCAGGGGTTAAGAGGTCAGACAATGATCAATCTAGAACACAGACTCGCTTGAATGTAGGGGTGGGGTTCTGGGAGCCCCTGGCCGTGTCAGGTGACCCCCTTTGGCTCCTGGACTGTGGGAGAGTGGGGAAGTGGTGTCCCAGGCAATCACTAGGAGCTGGACTATTAACACACCAATATTCTAATACCTGCTACATCTGAACAGTGTTTCTGGCTGAACATCAGCTCTGGGCATCTGAAAATCAGAGAGGTAGAGCTTCCTGTTGGAAGATGCATAGCCTATATCCTCCCCCTTGTCCTTCCCTACTGCACTGTGCTGTCTCTCCACCCTCTGGAGCAAGCAATCACAGCCACTCCTCACTCCCGCTTCCTCAGACAGCTGCTGTGATTTGAATAACCAAACAGGCTGTTGGATGTCCGGTTGGTAACTGATTTGCCTGGCAAACAGACCCTCAGGTCCTTAGCCCTGCTACTTTAAGAGGACAGCCTCCCTGCAGTCTTTCCTTTTTCCCACTCCCAGGAGCTGTCTAAGCTTCAATCTTGCCCTCGCTTGGTGTTCTTGGGGGTCCTAGCGCTTGGCCGCCCCTGGTGGCTGGAGAGTGCCCTCAGGAACCTGGTGTAGGAGAAGGGGAAGGAATGGTGGGTCCCGAGGCAAAGGTAACTGGAGCCAGCTAAGTCGGCTCCCTGGGCTGGTCACAAAATTTGCATGGAGAGAATGAGCCTCCTCCAGGGCTGCCCCCTCCCTCCCTCCCTTCCCCCTCCAGTCATCCTGGGGCTGAGGTGTGACTGTAGGTGGAAGAAGCAGTCCTGTGTGGGGCCATCTCACCATTCCTGGAGGTGATGCCCCGTGCCTTCCTGGTCAGGAGTCGGCGTCCACAGCCACGCAACTGGGGCCACCTGCCTGATCAGCTCCGGGGAGATGCCTATGTCCCAGGTGGGCCCCTCACTGGGCCTGGAGGTGAGGGGTAGGTGAGACACAAAGCATCACCGTCTGGCTTCTCTCCTCAGACTGCAGCAACCAGCAGGGCCCTCCAGCACACCAGTCTTCTGGCCTCGGAGACCCTTGGGTAGCGGTAAGTCTGCAGCTGGACCACAAGACCCTGCTCAGTTTCATCCCTGCCCGCTCTCAGCCTCAACATAACCTGACTGCCCCTTACTTCCCAAGCCCATTGCACATGCCCCTCCAACCTCAGGACCTTTCCACTTATTGTTCTCTCTGCTGGGAATGCCTTTCCTTTCTTAGTAGAGCTCACTGTTCGGCTTCATCCCAGGCACCATTTCCCTAGCGTGGGCAGTCACATTTCCTATCCCAAGATCCCTCTGTCCAGTGGGGCAGAACAAGATTCAAGCCAAGTGGATGGCGATTTTCTTTTCTTTTTTTTTTTTTTAAGGTTTTATTTATTTATTTATTTGACAGAGAGAGACACAGCGAGAGAGGGAACACAAGCAGGGGCAGTGGGAGAGGGAGAAGCAGGCTTCCCGCTGAGCATGGAGCCCGACACAGCCTCAATCTCATGACCCTGGGACCATGACCTGAGCCAAAGGCAGACGCTTAACGACTGAGCCACCCAGGCGCCCCTGGCGATTTGCTTTATGTCAGACCAGAAAAGGTGACAGGAGCAGGATGGGAAGACTGGGGGTTCTCAGAAGGGATATTCAGCTGTGCATGTCCTGGAAGAAGGAAAGCACTAGCCGGAATAGAAATGTGACTGCAATTATTTCAGTATTTGTTCAAAGCCAGGAAGTGTTCTAGGCAATGGATATTTACCAGGAATAAGACAAAAATTCCATCCTTCCTGGAGCTTATAATCTGGTGGGGGCTACAGGGATAGACAATAAAATTAGAAAAATCTATGTTATGGGGCGCCTGGGTGGCTCAGTCATTACGCGTCTGCCTTCGGCTCAGGTCATGATCCCAGGGTCCTGGGGTCGAGCCCTGCATCGGGCTCCCTGCTCCACGGGAGGCCTGCTTCTCCATCTCCCGCTCCCTTTGCTTGTGTTCCTGCTCTCGCTCTCTCTCTCTCTGTCAAATAAATAAATAAAATCTTAAAAAAAAAAAAAAAGGAAATCGCCATCCACTATGTTACGTAACTATGTTACGTTGGAAGACGTGCTATGGAGAAATATAAAGCAAGGTAAAGGCAACGGGGAAGGGTCAGGGAAGGCCTTCGCACACACGAATAGCAGCCTTCCCAGCCCTCCTTGGTTCCTGGTTCTAGGTATTCCATTTGCTCCGGCCGGGGGGTCTAACTCCCACGTCCCTCCCACAGCCCATGCAGGGCAGGCTGGCCTCCGCTCCCGGGGGCCCGGGGACACTTGGCTGCCCACTCTGCCTCAAGGCCTTCCCTCTGCAGCGCATGCTGACGCGACACCTCAAGTGCCACAGCCCCGCGCGCCGTCACATGTGCCACTGTTGTGGTAAGGGCTTTCACGATGCCTTCGACCTCAAGCGCCACATGAGGACTCACACCGGTGAGGAGGGGCAGGGGCAGGGCAGGGCGGCTGGGCCCCAGGGAAGTCTGGAATGAAATGGGAGAGAGGTGCCCAGGATGTTCCAGCGTTTGTGTTCATGGGGTGAAGACTCAGCCATCAGGCGGCTTGGAGCACCTCCTACTTAAGGCCCCAGCCACTGGGTGCTAAGGTGGTGCCAGGGTGGAGGCCTGCTGAGGGGTGCAGCGTGAAGACAGTAGTCGCTACAGGATTCAGGTCCTAGACGGAAGGGTGCAAGGAAAAGCCTCCCTCCTCCTCCTGGGGAAGGAATATCCTGATGAGCAGGTGGGGAACACAGGCGTCTGGCCCACATCTGTACTGGGTGGAGGTAGCACATGGTGGGACACAGGCAGAGTCTGGACACCTCGGAGCAGGAATGCAGGAATGCTCATGGAGGGCAAGGTGGAGAGGCTTTGGTTTGGAGGCCATTGCCCTGTCTGTGTCCCCCACCCTTCTGCACAGGGATCCGGCCATTCCGCTGTGGAGCTTGCGGAAAAGCATTTACACAGCGCTGCTCACTGGAAGCTCATCTTGCCAAGGTGCACAGGCAGCCGGCCAGCTACGCTTATCGTGAGCGCCGTGAGAAGCTGCATGTGTGCGAGGACTGTGGCTTCACCTGCTCGAGGCCGGACGCCTACGTGCAGCACCGCGCCCTACATCGCGCTGCTTGAGAATGTGCATCCCACACAACCCACGGGAGGCAAATAAACGCAGGAAATGCACACACAAAACACAGAATTTATTACACATGGGAGAGGACAGTTCACTCGGTCCAGCGGTGGCCACAGTGTGGGGCCGTGCACACGTAGTACAAGCGCATGGCGTCCTGCCAGAAAGGGTGCACGGTTAGGAAGGGCCTGCACCCCATGGATGCGTACGACACACCACCTCCATCCAGCAGAGCCGCACCCCAAGATAATAGGCAAAGGGGCCTTCCCCACTGGTAAGGGTCCCCCCCAATACTGGTATCCCTGCCCCCGGGGAGGACCAACCCTGGGACACGCAGAAAGCCTTCCTCCTGCCGCTCACCTCGGCCCGGGCACTATGTGACTGGAAGAACACCGCCTCCTTGTGGCCACACCTGGGAGGACAGTCAGCCACTCAGCCAACCATACCCTTCCCTCCTCCCTTCACCCAGTGAGGACGAGCCACTCTCCATCCCCAATACCAACAGCGCGCTCTCACTTTTGGCACGGGTGGTCCTCGGTCCGCGGCAACGTGGGGTCCTGGGACACGTCAGCGATGATCTGGGTCAGTTCGCTGAGGGAATAGAAGGTGAATAATTATGCCCAGACCAGGCCTTTCCCAAGCCAACAACCCCGTCCCCCGGCTCTAGTGCTGCTACTCACTCCACTTCGTGCGTGATCTTGTTGACGTAGATGCAGCTGTTGTCGGCTTCCTGCTGGTAATCACAATTCCGGCACTACGAGAGGGCGAGTGTGGCGGGGAGGGGGTCATGGAGAGATCCGGCAAGCGACTGGAAGGGAAGGCTGGGTCTTCCCTGGAGGGAATGACTAGAGCATGGAGTCTCGAAGTTGGGATAACGGGGTATATTGAGAATCACTTCGGGGATGGGCAAGACAAGAGAGTAGGGTTCACTCGGGGGATAGGAGGCGAGACCAAAAGGCGTAGGAGGCGTAAAAAGGAGTAAGGGTCACGTGGAGTAGGTTGGGGGCACACTGGGAACAGGTGGACCGTTCTGGGAAGACCCGGGCACTCCGCAGACTCGTGCTCACCGCGTAGAGCAGAATGCGGTTCTCCTTGTCCTCCTTGGGGTAAAGCATGTTGTTACTGTGGGAGGGAGAAGTCAGAGGTCAGTCCTGGGGCCATTACTTGCTTCCCTTACACACTCGCAGGCCCAGGCTCACCATTCCTGGCAGAATCGAATACCCACGAAACCCGGCTCGTAGGTACCGTCTGGTTCCATAGCTACGCACTGCCCGCCAAGCAAGCCTTCCGCACTTGCTCCGCCGCGCGACCGGTCGCGGGAAGGGTCAAGCCTAGTTGCTTCGCCAAGGGAGGGGCGGAGCTACGAACACATACTGTCCCCCTGGGCTTTGTGCTTGGCTCTGCGCCCAGGTTCGATTAGTAACTTGCTTTAGTTTTTTTGATATCCTGCGGTAATTGGCTCCAACTTCTGAGCCTCGCTTACCCCGTTTGTAGAATAGCATGGTACAAGAGCCAGGAATACGATGCTTTACGTAATATGCAAGGCCGGGAGCATAAATGAAGCTATCGCTTTTTGCTGGCTGCACATGCGCGGACGAGGTAACTCTTGCCAGTCCTTCCTGTGGGCTTCAGCCTTCGCTCGCCCGGGCAGTTTCCCGGGCGGCTATTGGAAGAACTAGGCACCATGGAAGACCTCTCAGGATTGGCTGGGCCTACCCACGAGTACGGGAGAGCCCGCTTCCTGGCGTGGAAAAGAGACGGCGACGATTGGCGGACCCTGTTTGCGGGAGAGCATGGATTGGCCAGGTCGGGAGCAGAAGGAGGGGCTGATATCCCAGAAGCGGCGGCGGCGGCTGCGGAGCTGGTGTGAGGCGACTGACCGGGCTGCGGACCCCGGCAGGGTGTGGCGAGATGGAGGTGACGGGCTTGTCGGCGCCCACAGTGACCGTTTTCATCAGCAGCTCTCTCAACAGCTTCCGCTCTGAAAAGCGGTACAGTCGCAGCCTCACCATCGCTGAGTTCAAGGTGTGGCCGTGGGGGCGGGGTCCGGAGGGCGGGGCGTAGGGTTTGAGGGGGCGGGGCAAAGGAGAAATGGAGGGGCTTCCCGAACGCGGGGAGGGGCGGGGATCAACCGAGGTTGAACAGATTGGGGACTGGGCCTCGGAGGGGCGGGGCTAGAGGGAACCGGAGGTTCCAGAAATTGGGGGCGAAGCCAGGGGAAATCACAGGTTGCATAGGGCGTGGCCAGGGATAACCAGGTGGGTCCTAAATGGTGGGTTTCTTGGAGGAGCAAGGATGGGATGATGGTTGTTACAAAGGGTGGAGCTTAGGGGCGCCTGGCTGGCTCCCCTGGTAGAGCTTGCGATTCTTGATCTCCGTTCGTGAGTTCGAGTACCGCGTTGGGCGTAGGGTTTACTTTAAAAAATATAAAAATATATAAATTTGCAAGTACATACCTTAAAAAAAGAAAACAAGGGGTGGAGCCTCAGGGCAGAGGGTGGGGCCGCTAACAGCCTTCCACCGGCTGCTCCCTGCGCAGTGTAAACTAGAGCTGGTGGTGGGCAGTCCTGCTTCTTGCATGGAACTGGAGCTGTATGGACCTGACGACAAGTTCTACAGCAAGCTGGATCAGGAGGATGCACTGCTGGGCTCGTACCCCGTAGACGACGGCTGCCGCATCCACGTGAGACGTCCCCTCCATTCATTTATTTATTGAACAAATACTTGCTGTACGTTGTTCTGTGTGATAACCAAGATAGGCCCTCCTCTCATGGAGCCCCCAGTTCAGCAGGGAGAGAGACAGAGCCATCACTGGACAGTGACAGCCAGAGTAGTCTGAACTGGGCTGGGAAAAGCCCAGGGAATTGGGGGCCCTCAGAGAGGTACCTGACTCCTGGAAGTATCAGAAGAGGCTTCCTGAGGGGTGGGATGCCTGAGCTGAGACCTGAAGGATGAGGAAAGGGCAACTTAGGATAAGGGGTAGGAGGAGCATGGCAGGTGGAGGGAACAGGGTACAGAGGCATAGTTTGAGGTGGGTCAGGGTGAGTGATGAGACTTGGATGCGTTGGGAGAAGTTGGAACACAGAGGACCTCTGCATGCATCAACTCACATCATCCTCTCTGTCCCCCCCGCCCCTTACTCTTCAGATATCCCAGCATCCCAGGTGACCTCCACCTCAGGGCTTTTGCAAGTGCTATATACCCTAAGCCTGCATGGTTCTTTTTTATATGGCTTCACATGGCTCACTCCACCCTTCCTCACACACTTGGAGGGTGTGAAGCCTTCACTGACCTCAGTATAAAATTTAAATCTCCTCTCTTTGCCACTTTACTTGGTTTTTGTCCTTAGCTCCTAGCACCCAGTGACATACTGTGCATTTCCCCCAGCACCTGGAATAATGCCTAGTACAGAGAAGATGCTCAGTGAATCATTGTTGGATACTGACCTGAATCAGTATGGAAGATGGTGTGATTAACCCCATTTTGCACAAGATAAAACTTAGCTTCAGGGTGCCTGGGTGGCTCAGTTGGTTAAGCGACTGCCTTCGGCTCAGGTCATGATCCTGGAGTCCCAGGATCGAGTCCCGCATCGGGCTCCCTGCTCGGCAGGGAGTCTGCTTCTCCCTCTGACCCTCCTCCCTCTCATGCTCTCTGTCTCTCATTCTCTCTCTCTCAAATAAATAAATAAAATCTTTAAAATAAAAAAAAAAAACCACTTAGCTTCAGGATGGAATTTATTTTCCTAAGGATGAACTATAGTTAGAATTTTCGCCTCAATCTGCATGACTCTGGAAGTCACTGTGCTCAGAGAACTGGTTCTTTGTTACCTCTTAAGCGTTCATTGAGCATCCGTGTTATGCCGGGGCTATAGCTGTGAGCCACGTGTGACGAGGTCTCTGTTTTAGCTCTGTCCAGTGTGCGAGGGAGATGTTAGCTAAACATTCACAGGAACAAATATGAAATGTCAGAGACACGAGAGCCATATAGGAAGAGCTCACAGAGCTGGGAGAGCTGATACTGGGGGAACCTGACCTATCAGTGAGGTCTGGGAGGACTTCCTGGAAGAGGTGATGCCTGAGCAGAGACCTGGAAAATAGGAAGAGTTAACTGAGGAAAGGAAAAGAATACTCCAGGAGAGTGCTCTGGTAAGCGCTGTGAATTGTGCAAGACTGTTGAATCTCAGATCTGTACCTCTGAAACAAATAATGCAATATATGTTAAGAAAAAAAAGAAGAAGAAGAAGAAGGTAGCGGGAGGGGAAGAATGAAGCGGGGGAAATCGGAGGGGTAGACGAACCATGAGAGACGATGGACTCTGAAAAACAAACTGAGGGTTCTAGAGGGGAGGGGGGTGGGAGGATGGGTTAGCCTGGTGATGGGTATTGAGGAGGGCACATTCTGCGTGGAGCACTGGGTGTTATGCACAAACAATGAATCATGGAACACTTCATCTAAAACTAATGATGTAATGTATGGAGATTGACATAAGAATAAAAAAAAAAATACAGTTTTTTTTAAAAAAAAAAAAAAAAAAGAATACTCCAGGAGAAGGGCACAGCATGTGCAGACACTGAGGTGGAAGGGAGCACAGTTAAGTACAAGGTCTGAGGAGTGGCCTCTCCTCTGGTGGACAGAAGTGGGAGCCAGGGGAGGCCTCTGAGCCAGGAGAGTCCTGGTCTGGCTCAGGTGTTCACAGGCTCCCTTTGACTGTGTGTGGGGAGCAGACTGCAGAAGACCAGAGGAGTAGGGAGACCGGGGAGGCGGCTTCTTCCATAGTCCAGGTGGTGCAGTGGGGCCTGGATCATAGTGGGCGTGGGTCAGGATAGTGCTGGGCCCCCAGGACTGAGACTTCGGGCTGACAAGTGGGCAGCCTCAGCCCCGGATGCTGGTGGGCCAGGCACGGGTCATGGCATCCTCAAACAGGAGGTTTTCACACATGGATTCAGGTGTAGACAGGCCTCTCACTCCTCAGGTCAGTTGAGGAAGGTTTCCTAGAGGTGGAACCTCTGGGGAATTTTTTTTTGTTTTAAATTCTTTTCCTGTTTATAAATATTCCCTGTATTTGAAGCGCCTGACTGGCTCAGTCGGTAGAACATGTGACTCTTGCTCTCAGGGTCGTGAGTTCAAGCCCCATGTTAGGCACAGAGATTACTTAAAAATTTTTAAGTATGTATATAAAATATATTAACTATATTTGTTGCCTAAAATAATAGCCACCTCAAATTTACAAGATCCTTAATACAGAAAGTAGAAATTCTTAGTGATCCTGGCCAGAGAAAAGGGCCGTTTCTGTTTTGCTGTGTTAGCCCAGTGGCTCAGGCCAAACACCTAAGGGTCTTTGCTGACCCCTGTCTTTCCCTCTCATCTGTATCCAGTCTGTCTGCAAACCCTGTGGACTCCACCTCCGGAATCTATCTGGAGTCTACGCTCTTCTCCCCCACTGCGCCTGCCCTGTCCCAACCTCCATCTCACTCCTGGACTCCACAGCAGCCCTTCCTGGGGGAGGGGGGGGCCTGCAGTCTGCTCCCCACCTGCAGCCAGAAGGAGGCTGTGAGGCCCTGAGTCAGGTCAGGGTGCTCCTGGCTCAGAGCCTCCCTGGCTGCAGCTCAGTCTGGGTAAAAGCCAAAGTCTGCAGTGATCTGTTGTGTCTCCCAGCCTCCCCTGGCTCTCCACTCGAGCCGCCATGGCGTCCCTGCTGTTCCTGAAAAGGGCTAAGGACATTTCTGCACCCGAGATTTGGTGCCTGTCATTCCTTCTCAGACTTTAGACCTTGGCTCAGGCATCCCCTCCTTTCAGAAACCTTCTCTGGGGGCACCTGGGTGGCTCAGTCATTAAGCGTCTGCCTTCGGCTCAGGTCATGATCCCAGGGTCCTGGGATCGAGCCCCCCATCGGGCTCCCTGCTCAGCGGGAAGCCTGCTTCTCCCTCTCCCACTCCCCCTGCTTGTGTTCCCTCTCTCGCTGTCTCTCTCTGTCAAATAAATAAAAAAAATCTTAAAAAGAAAAAAAAAGAAACCTTCTCTGACCACCCTTCATGCTCCTAAGCCTCTTTGTGGTACTTATATATGTAGAACCTTGTCATCGTCTGGTGTTTATTTTATTTTTTTTTAAGATTTTATTTATTTATTTGAGAGAGAATGAGTGAGAGAGAGCACACATGAGAGAGGGGACGGTCAGAAGGAGAAGCAGACTCCCTGCTGAGCAGGGAGCCCGATGCGGGACTCGATCCTGAGACTCCAGGATCATGACCTGAGCCGAAGGCAGTCGCTTAACCGACTGAGCCACCCAGGCGCCCCTCGTCTGGTGTTTAATAGATGTGTTTGTTTAGGGTTGGTCTCCCAGCAGAATAAGCACTCTTTGTGTCCCTAGCACCCAGCACCCAGCCCAGCTGGGTGCCATGGAAGAGCTTAGCAACAACGAGTGAATGAATATTGGGGGGTGGGACAGGAAGAGATGCTTCCGGGTCTGGAGGTTGGGGCCAGCTTAGGAGGGTCCCAGATATCCAAAGAGGGCATATGTGCTGCCCAAAAGTCTCATGAGCAAGACCTGAGCTCTACCCTTCAGTTCCAGTGACTTGGGGACCATCAGTGGTGATGGCGGCAGCATGTGGCGATTGCCTGGGGGCAGATCCAGCCTCTGAGGGCTTGGATGGGGGTGAGGAAGGGGTGATGGCCAGTGTGGCCACCTGTCCTCATCCCTTCTGCTAGGCTTAGGAGAGGAGAGAAGGCCTGGGTAAAGGTGAGGGTAGAGGAATGTGGCCTTTCCTAGATGGAGAGACTAAATCCGGGGAATGCTGTAACGTGCAGCCCCCAGCATCCCAACCCTCCCAGGCCAGGCCCTGCTCCCCACTGACCTCCCTCCCCTCACTACAGGTCATTGACCACAGTGGTGCCCACCTTGGGGAGTATGAGGATGTGTCCAAGGTGGAGAAATACCAGATCTCACAAGAAGCCTATGACCAGAGGCAAGGTACAGGCACAGAGGGATGGATGGGGGCCTGTGGGGGCCAGAAGGCATCTGTGCGGGTGGACAGAGGTTGGGGGCAGACAGGGACACTGTGGGGAGGTTGGTGGTGTGGGCAGCGGGGACAGACAGACATGGCAAGTGGAGGGCGTGGGATGAGGTTGGTGTGTGGACAGATAGGGCTTGGAGGGGCACAGGGTGTGGGGTGTGAGTTGGGGCTGGGAGGTGTGAGGGAGCGTGGGCCAGCAGACGGGGGCATGAGAGGGAAGTCTGGGGTGGGGGGGGTAGTTTTGCTACTGCCCTGGGGGCATGAGCAAAACAGATCCGAATGTGTAGTGAGTAAGATGAAGAGAGGCTGGATGGAGGGAATATGATACTGAAGGGATGTAGGAAGATGGGGTAATGGGAAGACTGGAGGCAGGCACCTTCTTTTTAGTTTCTGGATTGTGGAGAGGCCCCAGGAGTCCTGGGGAGAAGCCAGGGCTGTAGTGGGAGACTCGGGGCGTGGGTGGCAGCCTTCCAACTCCCAGAAGAGTTTCTCTCTGCATGTTGGCCCTGTACGGGTGGAAGGTGATCCCCTTAGGCCAGAGGCCACACCAGGGAAACCATGTCTAAGCCTTGTCCCCCACCCCACCCTCAGACTCAGTCCGCTCCTTCCTGAAGCGCAGCAAGCTAGGCCGTTACAACGAAGAGGAGCGGGCACAGCAGGAGGCCGAGACCAGCCAGCGCCTGAACGAGGAGAAGAGCCAGGCCAGCGCCATCCCCGTGGGCAGCCGCTGTGAAGTGCGGGCGCCGGGGCAGCTCCCTCGCCGGGGCACCGTCATGTATGTAGGTATGTGGCCCACGGAGGCTTTCTGCTCGGCCTGGAGGTGGGCAGTGCTGGCGACCCCGCCCTCAGGGAGATCCCAGTCCAGCAGGAGAGACAGACCCAGCAATGACAGTGACAGCCCAGAGTGTTCATGCAGGGCAGTGGGATGCAGAGGCAGAACAGCGTGCGTTGTGATGGAGGAGACGGAGGCCGGAGGGGTCAGTTCAGAGGTGAAGGCACAGGGCGCCGTGTCAGAGCTGAGATGGGGAAGGCACGGGCCGAGGTGATGGGGGCGGGGAGGAGGGAAGCTTCAGGGGCCTGTGGGAGCTGAGAGGCAGCACCAGACCCGTCCTCGAGAGGGATCCCGGAGGCTTCCTGGGGCAAGGACTGCATGAAGGAAAGGGTGCTCCAGCCAGAGGGCACGGGGAGTGCAAAGGCCGGGAGCGAGAACAGGCTGGGCCTGTCTGAGGCCCAGGAAGGAAGTTAGCGAGGGAGGCTCATGGCTCTTGGGAAGGAAATGAGGGGAGGGGTAAGAGGTAAGGTCCGGGCAGGAGTGAGGCCGGACCATGCAGGGCCTCAAAGACAGTGGAGAGCAGTTGGGTGGTGGTGGTGTTGTTGTTTTAAAGATTTTACTTATTTATTAGAGCAAGCGAGCATGAGCAGGGGGAGGGGCAGAGGGAGAAGCAGGCTTCGCGCTGAGCGGGAGCCCGAACATGGGACTTGATCCCAGGACCCCGGGATCATGACCTGAGCCGAAGGCAGACGCTTAACCATCTGAGCCACCCAGGCGCCTGGGTTGTTTTTTAATAACAGCTTTATTGAGCTATTAATTCAGATACCATAAAACTTCAAGCATACAGTTCATTGGCCTTAAGTATGTTCACAGAATTGTGCAGCCATCACCACAGTCAATTTGAGAACATTCTAGTCTCCCCAGAAAGAAACTCCGTAAGCATTAGCAGCCACTCCCCATTTCTGAAACCTCGACTCCCCCAGTCCTGGGCAGCCACTAATCAATGTTGTCTCTGTAGACAGAGACTGTTTTGGACGTTTCGTATAACTGGAATCCTGTAAGACATGGTCTTCCGTGACTGGCTCGTTTCACTGAGTTCTCGAGGTGCATCTGTGTTGTAATACGAGTCGGTGCTTTGTTTCTCTTTATGGCCGACTGATGCCGCGTTGATTGGCCACACCCCATTTTACGGACTCGTTCATCAGTTGATGGATGTTTGGGTCCTTTCCACTTCTTGTCTGTTACGAATAATACTGCTGTGGACATTCTTGTATGAGTTTTTGTGTAGACACGGGTTTTCATGTTTCTGCACGTAGGAGTGGCGTTGCTGGGCCACATGGTCACGCTGTTTAACTTTGGAGAAGCCGTGCCATGTCATGGGCGCACCAGCGGTGTATGAGGGCTCCAGCTTCCCGGCATCCTCGCCAACACACTTATTATCTGTCTTTTTAATTACAGCCATTTTAGTAGGTACGACATGGGACAGCATTGTGGGTTTGATTTGCATTCCTGATGGCTAATGAGATTGACCATCTTTCCATGAGCCATTTGTGTATCTTACTTAGAGAACTGTCTATTCAGATCCTTCGCCCATTTTTTAACTGGGTTGTTTAGTTGTTGTTGAGTTGTGTATTAGTTTTCTGGGGCCACCTTAACCAAGGAATCACACACCGGATGGCTTAAATGACAAAAATGTATTTCTCTGCGTTTTGGAAGTTGGCAGTCCCAAGATCAAGGCCTTGGCGGGTTTAGTTTCTTCTGAGGCCTGCTTGGCTTGAGGTGGCTGCCTTCTTGCTGGGGCCTCACGTGGTCTTCCCTCTGTGTGGGGGCACATCCCCGGTGCCTCTTTGGGTGTCCAGATTTCCTCCTCTTACAAAGACACCAATCAGATTGGATTATATCCCACCCTAATGGCTTCACTTTAACTTAATCACCTTTTTAAAGGCCCTGTCTCCAAATACAGTCACATTCTGAAGTATTGAAGGTTAGGACATCATCATGTGAATTTTGGCAGGCACAATGCAGCCCATAAGTTGTAAGAATTCTTTATATATTCTAGATACAATTCTCTTATCAAATATATGATTCGCAAATATTTTCTCCCATTCTTTTTTTTCCCCTCCCATTCTGTAGGTTGGTTGTCTTTTTACTTTCTTGATAGCGTCCTTTGAAGCAGAACATCTTAAAATTTTTATGAGCTCCAATTTATTTTTTGTTGTTGTTGCCTACGTTTTTGGTATTATATCTAAGAAACCAGTGCCCAATATAAAGGTTTACTCCTATATTTTCTTCTAAGAGTTTTATAGCGTTACGTTTTGCATAATGGTCTTAGGCCCATTTTGAGTTAATTTGTGTGTGTGACGTGAGATAGTCCAACTTCCTTCTCTTGTGTGTGGATATCTAGTTGTCCCAGAACTATTTGTTGAAAAGACTATTCTTTCCTCCTTGTATAGTCTTAGCACCCTTGTCATTTGATCATAAGCAGGGTGGATTTTATGCCGAGTGGGATGGGCGGCCTTTGAGGAATTTGGGGCAAGGTAGCGGTGCTGTTTACTTTAAATTTTTACAGACTCCTCCAACTGGGGGTGTTGAGTAAATAGGGCATCCGGGTTAGAAACAGTGAGACCAGTGAAGGGGGCTACGATATTAGTCTGGGCAGGAGATGGAGGTAGCCCTGGGTGGTAGCAAGGAGAGGTTTTTGCCAGGATAGGCTTTGTACTCGGTGGGAATGAATCTGGGGTGAGCTGCATCCAGAGGTTTCATTGAGCTTTCCTCCCTGGGCAGGACTCACAGATTTCAAGCCTGGCTACTGGGTTGGCGTCCGCTATGATGAGCCACTAGGGAAAAACGATGGCAGGTAATAAGCAATCCCGTTTGGGCATCTGTGTGTGCATATGTGTGCTTATACGCATAAGTGCGTGTGGGTGAGCATCTGGGGTGGGAGCCATGTTGGGGCCCTTTCTGACCACTGCCTCCCCCATCATGCCCTGCAGCGTGAATGGGAAACGCTACTTCGAATGCCAGGCCAAGTACGGCGCCTTCGTCAAGCCCTCAGTTGTGACAGTGGGGGACTTTCCCGAGGAAGACTATGGGTTGGATGAGATGTGACACCCAAGGAAAGGCATCCCCCTGCTCCAACTAATTCGCCTACTCATTGCCCCTCCCTGTGTGTGCCCATGGCCCTCTTCCCTGAGCCCATTTTTATTTTATTTACCTTGCCATTGACTTTTGAGACTCATGCAATAAATTTGCTGGAAACCTGGGAGGTGTTGGAGGACTTGATGATTACCAGAGGGGTGGGCGATGGCTGGGTAGGTGAGGGTGAAATAGGAGGCTGGGTAAAGAAGAGGTTGGGCAGGATGAGGCTTTATTCCTTAGCTGATAGCTGGGGGCCCATGAGACTGTTCTTTGTCCTTTATTAGTTACTGTAATGTTTTTCCTGCTATAACAAAGGGGCCCAAAATAATAGTGGCTTAAACAAGGTAGTTTATTTCTCATGTAAAGTCTCATGTAATCACCAAGAGTTGGTATGGTGATCCCTCTGTGTCAGAGGCCAGTCTCCATACATATATCTTATTGCTCTCCCTTCTCCTCATGATTTCCACATCATCAGCTCCAGGCACCAGGGAGAGGGGAAGGGGAAGGATACCTCTTGCCTTTAAGGAATATGTGCAACTCAAAACTTGTTTCTATTTCATTGACCAGTATTTTGTCTCATGGCCACTTGTAGTTGCAAAGGAGACTGGGAAATGTAGTTTTTATTCTGGGCAACCATGTTCCTAGCCAAATATCAGAAGTTCCTATACTACAGAAGCTGTGGAGAAGGGATATTGGGGGTCAATAAGTTGTTCCACCACAGTTGCTGTGGGTGGGAGACCTTACCTGTTCACTTAATAATACTTTTTAAAAGAAAGAAATCAGACTAGAAGTAGGGGCGCCTGGGTGGCTCAGTCGTTAAGCGTCTGCCTTTGGCTCAGGTCATGATCCCAGGGTTCTGGGATCAAGCCCCGCGTCGGGCTCCCCGCTCAGTGGGAAGCCTGCTTCTCCCTCTCCCACTCCCCCTGCTTGTGTTCCCTCTCTCGCTGTGTCTCTTTCTGTCAGATAAATAAAATCTTAAAAAAAAAATGGAAGTAGCATGGAGCCCCTCATAGCATTGTCAAGCTGGGCAAAGCACATTGTGCCCTAAGGTATGACTTGTACGCATGCAGTCCCTGCATTCTGGGGAACTTGGGTCACACTGTGCATGTGTCTGAATGTGCAGAAGCCCCTCGTTAACTCCTTGAAGTTTTTCCTGGGGTGACTCACAGATTCACACACGGGGAAGCCACACATACACACAGGAAACATTGAGATTCACATCAGACACCCACTGTGATAGATACGTACCTGTACATCTACTGAAACTGTCAAATGTATAAAAACAAAAACCAAAATAACTGGTTACTTTAGAAAAAGATCCCAAGGCTTAGGCCTCTACAGTGTCAGGGAGTTGTCAGAGTGAGGAGCCTTAGAGGGGAGGTCCCCCAACTTCCCAACCAGCACCTACCAATTTAAGTTCAGCCAGAGTCCATGAACCTTGACTTCGTAAGTCATTGCAGATGGAAGACAGTAAATATCCAACACTGTCTACAGTTTTTGAGCCCCCCACTGTATGTCAGGCCTCATATTGGGGACACGTTCATGAAGTGGACACAGTCCTTGCCTGGGAGGTAAAGGCAGACAGATTGTCCCTCTCTCTCTCTTTTTTTTTTCCCACTGCGATAATTATGAATCAGGTTGCTGGCAGTGGGGGAAGGAGAACAAAATCACTAAATCGGCTAGTGGTGCTGGGATGGGGACATTTGAATAGGAATCACCTGAACAAGAAGGGACAGGGCTCTGTAGGCCTGAAATCCCTTTGGTGATTCATGCCCATCAGGAACTTGATCCCTTTGTTAAACACAAACTTAGGCTGAATGCAACCTTTGTCTTGGAGCTGAGCTAAATCAGTTACTGAACATGCTTAATGGCTTGCTGGAGTTGATTCATGTACCAGTTAGAAATTTGGGATTATTCAGTAGGTTAAGAGAGGTAGTGTAACTTTACTGAGGAAAAGCACAGACTGGGAAGCCAGGCAGCCTGGGTTCAAACCCCAGCTCTGTCATGCGGCCCCTGGGGGACTGAACAAGTATTCCTTCTCTCCAGGTTTCAGCTTCATTCCTATAAATCGGGGGTAATGACAGCACTTCCCCCCCCCAAACGACTGTTGTAAGCATTAAATGAGCTAATACGTAGTAAGCGCTTAAATCAGCTCCAGGCACATAGGTAAATGCCTACTCAGTAGATATTACCAGTAGGTATAATAACGACTATTCACAGCCAACAGTAGTAATGCTGGCTTTATTTAAGCCTCACAGAGGGACCTGCCCCTAATTTCTTCACCCTAATTTCTTAGCTCGCCCCACCTTTGCACATCTGGGGTGAGTCCGTCTCCGGAAGAGATTCCCAGAGATTCCAAGATCGACGCTAGTTTCCCAAGTCTCTGCAACCTCAGGCGGCCCAGACGCGTGCAATAACCACCAGCCGCCACGTGGGGGCAGCAGCGCACTGCTCAGCGAACCGCGCGCCAGGGCCTCGTGAAGCGTGGATTCTCGCTGGCGCTGGGCGGTGGTTCCAGCCTGGCATGCGAACTGCATTTCCCAGAAAACCATGCGACAACCTCAGCCTCGTTTTGCTCAACGGAAGCTCAAGCGGAAGTCGCGGAGAATTGTGGGGTGAAGGGACGTGGGCTCCTCCGCGGAGGGCGGTGTTGCGCAGGCGTGGACGGCTGCAGGTCCGCCGTCGGAGTTTAAGAGAGGGTGGGAACCGACGTCCTGGCGGGGGCGCTAGAGCGGACTTTGTGGCCTTTTGGAAGAACCCAGACGAGGTCACTTTGTGGCCTGGAGCTGGCTGGGCCGTCTTCCCTCCTTTCGGCTTTCCTGCATCTCCACCGGTCATTCACTCTCTAGGCTTGTGGTCGGCAATCAAGCCGGGTGAAGGCGCTCACGTCTTAAATGAAAAAATATCCCCCTTTCCCTCTTCTCTGTCTTCTAAACAGTTAAATCTTTTTTCCCCAACGTATTAAGATAATTTTAAATTAAAATAGTTAAGGATTTCCCAAGTACCCATCACCCAGCTTCTGTAGTTGTCAAACATACGGCCAGTCGTGTTTTATTTATTCCGCTTCCTCTTCTCCTCTTCCATTATTTTAAAGCAAACCTCGGGCAATATATCGTCTCATTTGGAAATGTTTCTGTACCTATCTCTAAAAGATAGTTTCAATCACACCTAAAAAAATGCAGTAATTCTTTAACATCTAATATAGGTCAGTATTCAGAAGTCTCCGGGTGTTTCCTAAATGTCTTTTTTTTTAAAGATTTTATTTATTTGAGAGAGACAATGTGAGTGAGAGAGAGCACAAGCCAGGGGCAGAGGGAGAAGAGACTCCCCGCTGAGCAGGGAGGCCCATGCGGGACTTGATCCCAGGACACTGGGATCAGTGAAGCTGAAGGCAGACACTTAACCAACTGAGCCACCCAAGTGTCCAAGATTTTATTTGTTTTGAGAGAGAGCATGAGCAGGGACCAGGGGAAGAGGCAGAGGGAGAGAGAGAGAATCCCAAGCAGATTCCACATGGAGCTGGACTCAAGGCTGGATCTCATGACCCTGAGAGCATGACCTGAGCCGAAATCAAGAGTTGGGTCACTTAACGGACTGAGCCACCCAAGCACCCCTCATAAATGTCTTTTTCCTGTTGGTTTGTTCGATCACAATCCAGATGATGACGGAAACAAAGGTACGAGAAATGTAGATTAAATTAAGTCTCCTTACAGCTTGTAGCCCACTGACAGATACCTGAAACATGCAGAGCGTGACCTTCCTCAAGAAAGTCATGCTGCCTTAATGCCTTAATGTTTATGTTTTATTAAAGCCTAAAGGTAACCTTATCTTAACAGCAGCTAGCCCCTCAAGGCCCTGAAAGCGTTGCTTCCAAATTCCTTAGAGACCTACGCTATCCCTAACCCCCACTAATTAAAAAGTATATAATTAGGGTGCCCGGGCGGCTCAGTCAGTTAAGCGTCTGCCTTCGTGGGCTCAGGTCATGATCCCAGGGTCCTGAGATGGAGTCCCGCATCAGGCTCCCTCAGCAGGGAACCTGATTATCCCTCTGCCTCTGCTGCTCCCCCTGCTTGTGCTCTCTCTCTGTCAAATAAATAAATAAAATCTTTAAAAAAAATAAATAAGAAATATATAATCAGACAATCCCAGTGCAGTTCTTTTCGTCCATGGGTCCTGTCCCTATGCTGTAATAAAATCACCTTTTTGCACCAAAAACATCTCAAGAATTCTTTCTTAGCCGCTCACTCACAAACCCAAAAACTTCCAAATTTTATCACAGACAGGGTTCACACACTGTTTTTGATTGATATATAAGTCTTTTATTCTACCACATTCCTCCTCCCTCTCAAGCTTCCTGTGGGATTTCTTACAGTCTGATTTGGCTGTTTGTACCTCTTGGTATCCTTTACTATATTTTTCTACTCCTGTATGTTCTATAAACTGGTACATTCAGAAACTAGGTCAGATGCAGGCTCAATTTTCGGGTACATATAATTTATGGGTGTTGTTTGAATTCTTCCATGAAGAGGTACATATGTGCCTCTTGAGTTTGCAACCCCTGTTGTGGTGGTTTTAAAATATGTTCCAAGTTAGGGGGCGCCTGGGTGGCTCAGTCAGTTAAGTATCTGACTTCGGCTTGGGTTATGGTCTCGGGGTCCTGGAATCGAGCCCTGCCTGGACCCCCGTGTTGGGCTCTGTGCTCGGTGGGAAGTCTGCTCCTCCCTCTCCCTCTACCCCCTGCCCCTACTTGTGCTCTCTCTCACTCTCAAATAAATCTTAAAAAAAAAAAAAAAGTTCCATGTTCTTTGACACTTCTCTTTTTAACAGCCCTTCCCTTGAGTGTGGTGGGCTGGACTTAGTGCCTCGCTTCTAAGGAATAGAGCATGGCAGAAGTAACAGTGTTGATTTCTAAGACCAAGTCATAAAAGGCATTGTATCGGGATCACTTGCCTGGGGAGAGGCCAGCTGCCCATATTGTGATGACACTCAAACAGCCCTATAGGGAAGTCCATGTGGTGAGAAACTGAGGTCTGCAAAGAGTCTGCAAGGAATTGAGGCCCCCTGTCAGCAGTCCTGAGAGTGGGCCCGCTTGGAAGCTGATCCTCCACCCTTGTCAAGCCCTGAGATAAATGCAGTCCTGACCAACAACCCAACTGCATCCCCATGAGAGCTCCTGAGCCACACCACCCAGTTACGTCACTCCTGAATTCCTGACCCAAAGAAAATGAGATAATAAATGTTTTAAGCAGTTACATTTTCTGGGTGCCTGGCTGACTCGGGCAGAATTGCATGCGTCTCTTGATCTCAGGGTCAGGAGTTCGAGCCCCATGTTGGGTGTAGAGATTACTTAAATAAATGAGTGAACTTTGAGCTGTTAAATTTTGGTTTTAATTTGTTAGCAGCAACAGGACTTAATGTACCTGTGTTCCAGTTACCTACTGCTGGATTAAGTATGATCGAAACCTCCGCAACTTAAATCAGACATTTTGTTTTTCCCGCATTTTTGTAGATCAAGAATTTAGGAAGGGTTTAGCTTGGGATCTCTCATGTGTCTGAGTCAGAAGTTGGCTGGGATTGGAGTCCAATCCCTAGTCCAATTGACTAGGCTGGTTGTCAAAGTGACTGAGTAACTTGGCGGAAAGTGATGTTGGCTGTTGGCTGGGAGCTCAGCAGAAACTAAAACCAGAGCACCTCTACATGGCCTTCCAGCATTGCAGTCTCAGGGTAGCGGGACTTATTATTATTATTTTTTTAAGATTTTATTTATTTATTTGACACAGAGAGAGACAGCAAGAGGGGTAACACAAGCAGGGGGAGTGGGAGAGGGAGAAGCAGGCCTCCCGTGGAGCAGGGAGCCCGATGCGGGGCTCGATCCCAGGACCCTGGGATCCTGACCTGAGCCGAAGGCAGACGCTTAACGACTGAGCCACCCAGGCACCTCAGAGCTGAATATTTTATATGTCCAAAAAGGGCATAGACAAAATTGAAGTAAATATGCATTAGAGAAGTATATTTGCAACAAAAATGATAGACAATTGGTTACCACCCTCAATGAATGAAGATATTAACAAAATAATGTGAAATTAACATGAAAAACCAACAAATAAAAATGGGCATAGAATATGAAAAAACAATTTGTAGAAGAAATATCAATGGCCAAAAAAATCATGAAAGCCACATTCACCCAAGAATGTATATGTGCTGCCAAAGCAAGCACTCACCCAAGAATGTTACTTAAAATACTGGGACACCTCCTTTTGTCTGGCAAATCAGCAAAGATCTTAAACTATGGTACCCCAAGGCTGAGGACAGTTCAGGGCAATGAGAGACTCCATCTACCACAGTTGGGATGTGAATGGCAATGACCTGTCTGGAGAATGACTCTGTAGCTTGAGTCCAAAGCCTGAAAATATGCCCATCTATTGATCCATCACTGACATTGCTAGGAATTTAGCCCCTGGAAATAATCAAGGAAGTGGATAAATATTTTACTAAAAGGATTTTCATGACACCATTTTTTTATTATAAAAAAAAGGAGGGCGCCTGGGTGGCTCAGTCGGTTAAGCATCTGCCTTCAGCTCAGGTCATGATCCCAGGGTCCTGGGATCGAGCCCTGCATTGGGCTCCCTGATCAGCGGGAAGCCTGCTTCTCCCTCTCCCACTTCCCCTGCTTGTGTTCCCTCTCTCACTATCTCTCTTTGTCAAATAAATCAATAAAATCTTAAAAAAAAAAAAAAAAGGAAAGAAGGAAGGAAAGGAGGGAGGGAGGGAGGGAGGGAATGAGGAAGGAAGGACCAAATGTCCAAGCAGAATTTAACAACATTTCAGGAAGTGTTAAGAATACTCAAAGATTGGGATGCCCGGGTGTTTAAGTTGGTTAAGTATCTGCCTTCAGCTCAGGTCATGATCCCAGTGTCCTGGGATCAAGCCCTGCATCGGGCTCCCTGCTCCGCAGGGAGCCTGTTTTTCCCTCTCCCCTCTGCTCGTGCTCTCTCAAATAAATAAAATCTTTTTTTTTTTTTAAGATTTTATTTTTTTAAAAGATTTTATTTATTTGAGAGAGAGAATGAGAGAGAGAGAGAGAGAGCACATGAGAGGGGGGAGGGTCAGAGGGAGAAGCAGACTCCCCACTGAGCAGGGAGCCCGATGCGGGACTCGATCCCGGGACTCCAGGATCATGACCTGAGCCGAAGGCAGTCGCTTAACCAACTGAGCCACCCAGGCGCCCAAGATTTTATTTATTTATTTGACAGAGAGAGACACAGTGAGAGAGGGAACACAAGCAGGGGGAGTGGGAGAGGGAGAAGCAGGCCTCCCGCAGAGCAGGGAGCCCGACGCGGGGCTCAATCCCAGGACCCTGGGATCATGACCTGAGCCGAAGGCAGATGCTTAACGACTGAGCCACCCAGGCGCCCCTCAAATAAATAAAATCTTTAAAAAAATTAAATTAAATAGGTTTTACGCCCCATGTGGGGCTCGAACTCACAACCCCGAGATCAAGAGTCACATTCTCTACCAAGTGAGCCAGCCAGGCCCCCCACTGAGTTTAAATCTTGACTCTGGTACTTACCAGCTGTGTGATCTTGGACAAGTAATCCCATCTCTCTTCTCATTGGCGTGATAGTAATAACTTCTACCTGCATCAGTCAGAATACGCTAGGTTATGCTGTAGTAACAAATGAGCCCTAGACCTTAGTAGACTAATTCCTCAAATTTTATTTCTTGCTCATAGAAACAACCAGATGTCCTCCATGCCATGGCTCCAGCTAGCTTCCTTCATGTGGCACCTTTTTTGTTTGTCTGGCTCCCAAAGCTGCCTAGGCAGGGGATGAAAGCATAGTGCATCCTGCACTGGCTTTTGAATGCTACATTTAAAAGTGATGCTCTGGGAGTGCCTGGGTGGCTCAGTCGGTTAAGTATCTGCCTTCAGCTCAGGTCATGATCCCGGGGTCCTGGGATCAAGCCCCGCATCGGGCTCCCTGCTCAGCGGGGAGTCTGCTTCTCCCTCTGCCCTCCCCCAACTTGTTCTTTCTCTCTCTTAAATAAACAAATAAAATCTTTTTTAAAAAAAGTGACACTCCCACCAGCACCTGGCTGGCTTAGTCTGTAGAGCATACAACTCTTGATCTCTGGGTTGTGAGTATAAGCTCCACATTGGGTATAAAGATTACTTAAAAATAAAATAAAATAAGGGGCACCTAGCTGGCTCAGTTGGTGTAGCATGTAACTCTTGATCTTCGGGTCGTAAGTTCGAGCCCCACATTGAGTGTAGAGATTACTTAAAAATAAAATCTTTAAAAAACTAAATAAATAATAAAATTTAAAATATTAAAAGTGACACTCCCAATATTTCTGTTCACATTTGATTGGCCAAAACAAGTCACATAACCAAGCCTGAGTTCAAAGGAATCTGGAAGATGGTGGAGGGCTTTAGTAAGGCTTGCTGCACTATCTCATCAATGGTGCTGAAATACATGAGAAAATTCACACAGAACATTTTATTCATTCAACAAATATTTACTGAGTACCTAAGATGTGCCAGGCACTGTTCCAGGAAGTAGGTACACAGCAGTGAACAAGACAGACAGCAGTCCCTTGAGGAGCTCATATTCTAGTGGGGGAGAAAGACAAAGAACTGGATAAACTATACATTATGTTAATAGGTGATAAATGATAGGGGCGCCTGGGTGGCTCAGTCGTTAGGCGTCTGCCTTCGGCTCAGGTCGTGATCCCAGGGTCCTGGGATCGAGCCCTGCATCAGGCTCCCTGCTCGGCGGGAAGCCTGCTTCTCCCTCTCCCACCCCCCCTTGCTTGTGTTCCCTCTCTTGCTGTGTCTCTCTCTGTCAAATAAATAAATAAAATCTTTTTTTTAAAAAAGATTTTATTTATTTATTTGAGAGAAAATGAGAGAACACATGAGAGGGGGGGAGGGTCAGAGGGAGAAGCAGACTCCCTGCCGAGCAGGGAGCCCGATGCGGGACTCGATCCAGGGACTCTAGACTCATGACCTGAGCCGAAGGCAGTCGCTTAACCAACTGAGCCACCCAGGCGCCCAATAAATAAAATCTTTTTTTTTTTTTAAGATTTTATTTATTTATTTGAGAGAGAGAGTGAGAGAGAGAGAGAGCACAAGAGGGGGGAGCGGGAGAGGGAGAAGCAGACTCCCTGCTGAGCAGGTAGCCCGATGCGGGACTCGATCCCGGGACTCCAGGATCATGACCTGAGCCGAAGGCAGTCGCTTAACCAACTGAGCCACCCAGGCGCCCCCAATAAATAAAATCTTAAAAAAAAAAACATAGGTGATAAATGATAAAGGCAGTGTAAGAGTGGGGTGGGGTGGGGAGTGTGGGCATTAAATCAAAGATCTGAAAGGACCTTCCTGAGACGACTAATGTGCAGACTTGAGGCACTAAGAGGGGAGGCACTAAGGCGTGGCTAGAGAGGGCCTTGGTAATGGGGTAGCAGCCCTCAAGGGCACCAGGAGATGGGCTGGTTGGGTATTGCTGCACTTGCAGAGCCTCCTTGTCAGTGTTCAGCTGGGAACATCCAGGTTAAGCTGCCAGTAGGGTTTCTTCTCACTTTCTTAAGAGGGAGGAGCTGAGGTCAAAGAGGTGACAGGACAGATCCCTAGCTTGGTGACCATGGTGAGGACTTTGACTCTTTTTTTTTAAAGATTTTATTTATTTATTTGACAGAGAGAGACACAGCGAGAGCAGGAACACAAGCAGGGGGAGTGGGAGAGGGAGAAGCAGGCCTCCTGCAGAGCAGGGAGCCCGATATGGGGCTCGATCCCAGGACCCTGGGATCATGACCTGAGCCGAAGGCAGACGCTTAACGACTGAGCCACCCAGGCGCCCCGAGGACTTTGACTCTTAAGAGGACAGAGGTGCAGGGCGCCTGGGTGGCTCAGTTGGTTAGGCGACTGCCTTCGGCTCAGGTCATGATCCTGGAGTCCCGGGATCGAGTCCCGCATCGGGCTCCCTGCTCAGTGGGGAGCCTGCTTCTGCCTCTGACCCTCCCCCCTCTCATGTGCTCTCTCTCTCGTTCTCTCTGTCTCAAATAAATAAATTTAAAAAATCTTTGAAGAAAAAAAAAAAAAAAGAGGACAGAGGTGCAGCCAGGGGACGGCCCTGACCTGACTCAGGGTGTCACAGGCTCCCTCTGGCTGCGGGGGGGGGGGGAGAGCAGATCATGAGGGCAGGCAGGGGAGCAGGGAGCCCAGAGAGGAGCTGCTGTGGTGTCCAGGACTGGGAGGATGGAGGCTGGGCCAGTGCTGGTGGAATCAACAAGGTTTCCTGACAGGTTGGAGCAGGTGTGGAAGAGAGGTCAGGGATGATCCTGGACAGAGGTGCCATCAACCTAGATGGGGAAGTGGGGGAGGGAGCAGGTTTGGAAGGAAGTCAGCTCAGTTTAGGATGTGTGAAGTTTGAGACACTTCTAAGACCGCCATGGAGAAGGTGAGTAGAATGCAGTTTGTAGGAGCCTGGAGACGTCTGGGTGGAAGATAGAAATCTGGGTATTAACAGCCTAGAGATGGAATTTAAACCATGTATTTGGTGGAGGTCCTCTATGGCATGAGTGGGATACAGAGGAGGACCAAGACCTGAGGCTTGGAACTGGCCAGGGAGACTGATCTAGGTGACAGTAAGTGGCACGAGATGGCAGTGTGTGTTATGAGAGTGTAAGTTACAAGCAAGCTAATGCAAGCCTCACCCAGTCTCCGGTTGGGGTGGAGACAGGGAGTGCTTCCTAGAAGAGGTGACTCCTGAGCTGACACCCAAGCCTGAGTACCTATATCACCAGATAAAAAAGTCAGGAGTGTTCTAGGTTGAGGGCACAGCCCATGAAAGGCCTGGCAGCAGGTGAGTCCTGGAGAGGGCAGACAGCGGAAGCTTTCCAGTGTGGCAGGGAAGGGTGTGGTGAGAAGGGAATTTGGATGAGTCATCACCAAAAGTTTTGGCATCAGCCATGCCCAGGTTCACACCTGGTTCTGCCGTCCTCTGTGACCTCAGGCAAGTGACCCGGCCTCCAGTTTTCTCTCCTGTAAGTTCCTGCCTCATAGGCAAGGCTTGTGTAGCAATTCCTTGGCCTGGCTGCTAACGCAGTTTTGTCTGTGGTGATCTTGTTAAATGAACTATTATCATATTAATTATATTATTTTTTAAGTTCATTGTTTTTAGTAATCTCTACACCCAATGTGGGGCTCGAACTCATGATCCTGAGATCAAGAGTTTCATGCTCTTCCCACTCAGCTAGCCAGGTGCCCCAATACTAATTATACTATTGAAAAGTCAATGCATTAGGGTAGTGGTTAAGGTTACAGGCTAGGGAGTTTACCCTCAGAGTCAGTTTATTTACTTGCAGAATGGAAATGCTGCATACATCCATTCCATAGGACTGTTATAAGGGCATATGAGGTTATATGTAAAGTGCTCAGGAGAGGGCTTAGCAGTTATTTTTATCAGTATTACCTAAGGGTGAGTCAGTCAACCACCTGAGGAATCCAGGTGGGCTGCAGGAGGGAACATGGGTACAAGCACACAAAATGATTCTTCTTTACTAAGCGTTTACCACTTAATTCTGAAGGGGAATGGGAACCCCTGTTCTCATTTTACAGATTAATAAGTCCTTGCTTAAAACAAAACAAAAAACAGCCTTGCTCAGAGCCCAAAGGATCCCACTTATTAAATGGCAGAGCCAGGATTCAGACTCAAGCTAAGCCAGCCTCCAGGGGGGATTCTAAGGGCCAGACATCCAGAATGTCTGGGAACCAGATTTAACTCCCTCTGAGGAGCCGTGAAGTTTGGAGGCTGGAGCCCGAGAGCGAAAGGTCTCCAAAAGAGGTTTCAGTCGCCATTTTTCCTGCCCGCTTCTGCGTTCCCCACCCCCGACTCCTCCACCAGATCTCGGGAACATCTAGCCTCAGAAACCAGGCCGTGGCCAGAGGGACTCTTCTTGTGCCCAGGCCCCTCTATAGAGATGGGAAGGAGGCGACACTTGGCGACCCTGACTCGGGGTAAAAAGGTGCGGGTGGAGGAGGCAGAGGCAACTTTTGTAGGCGACAAAGTGCCTCCCGCAGTTTGACCGCCATACGGGTTGCTGTAGGGTCCCGGGAAATCTAGTCTAGCCTTAGCCCCTGCCCCAAATGCGGGCGCTTGCCCCCGGGCTGTGGGCGAAACAAAACTCGGGGTGTCCAGATGCTTTGTCGCGACAAGGCTAGGATAGGGGCCGCGTGCCAGGAGTCCCTTTTCCAGCGGACCGAAAACCGCACACGTGGCCGCATGGAAGCGAATCCACACTGCAACAGTAGGGGGTGATCTCGGGCGCGGCGACTGAACTTCCCGGGTGGATTAATTCACCTGAGCCGGAGAACAGTGAACGAAGTCAGACCTCGGAGTCAGGGCAGGGTCGGAACCCACAGCTCAGGAAACGAGCGGGGCGGAGCCGCGGCGGCCGCATCTCGTTACGTGAGGCGGGCCCGGCGCACGCAGGCGCAGCTTCAATGCCGGCTCTAGGACCGCGCGGATGCTTGGTGTGCCGCCCCGCTGTGCCTGACCCGGTCCGGGCAGCCTGAGTCACGGGCCCCGCCCTACGGAGCCGGACGCGGCCAGAGGCCCGGGAGCAGCACGGACGAACGGACCAGAGGACGTGTGAACGAGGCGGTGAGCGCCCGATCTGGATTACCCCGTACTCCGTAATCCCGGCCCTTGCGGCCCCCATATCCCACGAAACCCTTAAGTCCTGATCTCAGGGGTCCCCCAGACCCATGATCTCAGATTTGAAGCCCCAGTCTGCCGGCACCCAGTTATCCCGCCCCGGGGACTCCTCTACCCTCTACCTCAGGATCTAAAATAAGAGCCCATGGATTTGAGAGATCCCACAAATTTCTGCCCAGGGTGGGGTCCCCAGAACCACGATCCTTAGATCCGTTTTCTCAATTATAATGGGAACCCCGTTATCCCGGGCCCCGGAATTCATAACAACAATCTTAGACCCGAGCCCACAGAACCAGCGGTGACAGTAATCCCGCTGCTGGGAGTACTCGAAACCCTCAGGCTCACATTCTGGGATTTCCTAAACCCTGCCCCGGAGGCCTCCAGGCGGAGAATCTCTGATCGGCGCCCCTGACCCACCCAAGACCCCAAAGTCCAGTTCTGGGGCTCGATCTCAGATTCGTGTGCCCAGACACGTCAAAGATGCCTTACACCAACTTGGGTCCCCCATCTTGAGAACCCCACCAGACCGGGACCCTTTAATGATGCCTATGCATAGACGGAGTCCAGGGTCCCTCTGGGGGATCCTTTGGACCCAGAGGGGATTTCAAATCCGATCTTCCGTCCCTATCCCACCCATCCGAGAACTACCCTCCTCCAGAAGCCCCGACCCCATCCCAAATGGACCCTCAAGCCCCAGCCGGAGGATAAGTCCCCGCCCGGAGGCCTCATATTATTCCCCCCAAGTCCAGCTGCCAGAAATGCGTATTTTTATGTGGAGGGAGCGGGCTCAATGGCGATACGGCCTTTTGACCCCTTTTTTCCCCCTCAGGAATCTTAATTTGCAGCCATGTTCCTGGTTAACTCGTTCTTGAAGGGAGGCGGCGGCGGCGGGGGAGGCGGGGGCCTGGGCGGAGGCCTGGGGAATATGATCGGAGGCCTGATCAGCGGAGCGGGAGGAGGCGGTGGCGGCGGCAGCGGCGGCGGCGGAGGAGGCGGCGGCGGCGGCGGCGGTGGCGGAACTGCCATGCGCATCCTGGGCGGGGTCATTAGTGCCATCAGGTAAGGCGGGGCCCGAGGAGGGGAGGGGCCTGGCGGAGGAGGATGTCCCGCCTGCATAGATTGAGGTAACCTGGAGGCTGACCTACAGTCTTAATTAGGCTGGGCTGGGCTTGGGCTGCGGGACGCGGCTCGAGGGGGCGGACCGTAAGGAGGCTGATGGCAGTTCAGGAGGCGGGGCTTGACATAGGCGGAGTCTGACTGTTGAGGGGACGATCTGATGGGGCGCGGCTGGGGTTTCGGGAGGTGGGGCTTAATGGGGCTGGGGCGGCCTGCTTCCAGCTACCCGGGCGACGAACGTTAGGGGGCGGAGCCAATGAGGCTTGGGGTCTCTTCATGCGGGCAAGACTTGTCTTATGGGCACCCGCACGGCCGTCGTAGTGGGTCGGTGAGGGGGCGGACCCAGAAGAGGCCTAGGCCTAATGCGATAGGGGAAATGATCTTGAAGGGGCTGGGTCTGTCTGGGAACTGTCTGGATTAAAATAGAAATATGACCTGGTGGAGGTGGAGCAGGTTGTCGTTAGGGGCCTAATTAACCATGGCCACCCCTCGAAGGGGTGGGAACTCATGGAGCTGGGGTGGAATGTTGGGAAGACACAGGCGTTTAGGAAGCCATAGGATGGAGTAGGTTCCTAGACAGAAGGGACCCGAGGAGGGTGGAGCCCAGGAAGCTGGGTCAGAGCTTCTATGAAGCTGAGCTGTCGAAGGGGCTGGATCTGTTGAGGAATCTGCCATTGGGCAGGTGTGCCCTGGCAGGAGTGGCGCCTACTGTGGGGTTGGGGCTCAGAGTTTCCTGCCAGGTGCAACCAGAGCAGCAAAGATAGGAACAGGTGAGGACGAGGACAGAGAAGTCAAGCAGAGGGAGAGGTAGGGAGGGTGGTGGGCTGGGGTTTGGGGGGTTGGGGCGCGGGGGCTGCCGCGGTCTTTGGAGGCCCCGCCCACTGGCGCTAACTCCCTTATTTGTCTCCCCTCAGTGAGGCAGCTGCACAGTACAACCCAGAGCCTCCGGTAAGCCACCCTCCATAATCAGAGACCCTGCTTCTCACTCCGAGGCCTTTTTCAGCATCCATCATTGTCCCTTTGTCCCTTTTACGAAATTCCTCTCATTAAGTCTCTCCCTTGCCATGTCCCCAGCCTTAGTCATGGATCTTAGCTATAGCCACTGTCCACTGACCATCTCTCATTCCTTTGATCACCCAGCCACCCAGCCCACTCTGACTTTCCCACCTAGGGCTGTCCTGGCCAGGGCACCCCTCCCCCACTTGCTCTGAGATCCTCTCCCTCTGCAGCCTCCACACAGCCATTACTCCAACATTGAGGCCAATGAGAGCGAGGAGGTCCGGCAGTTCCGGAGGCTATTTGCCCAGCTGGCTGGAGATGTAAGTAACCCTGGGCCCCCATCCTTGTCCTCATTTTTCCATTCCTTCCTTTGGGCTGCCCTTGCACACACACTCAACAATGGAAATCGCCAAAGAATCCCCATTCTCCCTCATGACACTCTTCCCGTTTAACCATCCCTGACTTTTCCCCATAGGACATGGAGGTCAGTGCCACAGAACTCATGAACATTCTCAACAAGGTCGTGACCCGACGTGAGTTACTGGGCTCAACATATAGGGCAGGTTTAGAACCATGGGCGCTGGGGTAGCTGTGACCTCTGGCCTCTGACTTTCAACCTGTCCCCCACAGACCCTGATCTGAAAACTGATGGCTTTGGCATTGACACATGTCGCAGCATGGTGGCCGTGATGGATGTATCCTTGGGGGCAATCTGACTGGAGCCCTGGGTGAAGAAGGAGTTTTGTGAGAGCACAGTTGGGACAGCCAGGGTATAGCTTGCACACCCACAAACGTGGACATGTATATGTCAGAACACACACCCACTACCACACACCCAGAGACTTGTGGCAATAAATAGTAACATCAGCTGGCACGTCACAGCCATGGTGTTAAACAGGCAGATTTTTTTTTTTTTTTAAGATTTTATCTATTTGTCAGAGAGAGAGCACAAGCCGGGGGAGAGCCAGGCAGAGGGAGAAGCAGGCTCCTTGCCGAGCAAGGAGCCCGATGTGGGACTCGATCCCAGGACCCTGGGATCATGACCTGAGCCGAAGACAGACACTTAACCTCCCGAGCCACCCAGGCATCCCAAAAAGGCAGAATTGTTAGAGTCCATTTTGTAGGCAAAGAAATTGAGACTCAGAGAGAGGCAATCATTTGTCTGAAGGTATATGAAAAGAGTAAGTGCCAGGACAGGAATTTGGACTCAGGTCTTTTAGGCTTGAGAGCCCAAGCTTGTTTTCTTTCTTTCTTTCTTTCTTTTTTTTTTTTTTAAGTAAGTACTACACCCAGCGTGGGGCTTGAACTCATGACGGGGAGATCAAGAGTCGCACGCTCTACCGACTGAACCAGCCAGGTGCCCCAAGAACCCAAGCTTATAACTGCTGTAGGTGTGACCAAATACATGCACATATATACGAGGGCACACCATACAGGTGAAGATATGTGAGGCATGTTCACAGGAACACACATGCATGTTTGCACATGGGCCGGTCATTAGCTGACCTTGGATACGTGCATGCTCAGCACATAGAGAAAATGTAGACATGTGTGTTGTCATGTGATCACATACATACGTTGCACAGAGTTCTACAAGCTTGGCTGTGCCGCTTAGCAAGGTTACTGAGCCTCTTTGTGCCTCATTTTGCCTGTCTATAAAATGAAGTGAATGATAATGGTGAAACTGAATTGGAGCTACATGCAAAAGGTTTATTTAGCACAGCGCGTAGCACATGGTAAGAGGTCTGTACGCATTAGCTGCTACTATGATCTTAGGTAGATTTTCATCTCTGAATCGGTCTCTTTTGCTGTGACTGTGGAATGATACTGGTGAGGCTGATGTCTTAAGGATTTAGTGAGAAAAGTGATGTTCCTGAGAAGCTTAGCACTGCCTGGCATGTACTAGGTAACTTGATAAATCTTGGCCATCATTATTACTGAGAGTTTATCAAACATTAGCCCCCGAACTAAGGGCTTTATCTCATTCTGCTTATATCACAAACCTAGCAGGTGTGTACTATCATCACCTGATTTCCTTAGAGTTTTAAGATACCCTTGTTTTTCATGTGTCCTGACATTCATGAAATTGAATTGCTATTAAGAATTTTAGGGGCGGGGCGCCTGGGTGGCTCAGTTGTTAAGCGTCTGCCTTCGGCTCAGGTCCTGGGATCGAGCCCCGCATCGGGCTCCCTGCTCTGCAGGAGGCCTGCTTGTCCCTCTCCCACTCCCCCTGCTTGTGTTCCCTCTCTCGCTGTGTCTCTCTCTGTCAAATAAATAAAATCTTTAAAAAAAAAAAAAGGAATTTTATAAATGAGGGCACCTAGGTGGCTCAGTCAGTTAAGCGTCTGCCTTTGACTCAGGTCATGATCCTGGAGTCCCGGAATCAAGCCCCACGGCGGGCTCCCTGCTCAGCGGGCAGTCTGCTTCTCCCTCTTCCTCTGCCCCTCCCCCTGCTCCTCCTCTCTCTCTCGATCCTTCTCTCTCTCTCGCTCAGATAAATAAAATCTTTTAAAAAAATATAAAAAAATGCTGGAACTTTAAAAAATTTTTTATAAATGAGGAGTTAGTTACTATTTTCAGGTGAGGAATTTATAGTTTAGAGAAGTTATGGTTATGCTTATTTATTTTTAATTTATTTTACTTAAAAATAAAATATATATTTATTTAGTAATCTCTATACCAAATGTGGGTCTCGAACTCACGACCCTGAGATCAAGAGTTGCATGCTCTTCCAACTGAGCCAGCCAGGAGCCCCCCAAATCTTAAAAAAAAAGAAACATGAACTAAATTATGTATGGATAAAAAGAAAAGTCAAACCATATCCAAGGTTTTAGCCTAGATTCCCCTGCTTGGTCATGATCACAGTGCATACAGCACATGCATCTCGGTACGGTCATTACACTATTCTTAACACCCTTCCACCAGAGTGACACCACTGGCAAGCTGGGCTTCCAAGAATTCAAGTACTTGTGGAACAACATCAAAAAGTGGCAGGTGCGTGGTGACCTCAAACTCAAAAGACCTCAAGCCATGAAGATGCCATGCCCCACAATGTTCAACTGAATCCTTACCTCCCTGTCCCCACAGGCCATATACAAACAGTTTGATGTTGACCGTTCAGGTACCATCTGCAGCAGTGAACTCCCAGGGGCCTTTGAGGCAGCAGGTATGGCTGGCAGGGATATGGTTTGACTGGGGGTGGCATTGGTAAGGCAGCCCCCCGTGAGCCTGAATCCTAGGGGTGGGAGTGGGTTGGGCCTTGTGGCCCCCACACCTGAGAAAGGAAACCATTCTCAGGGTTCCACCTGAATGAACATCTCTACAACATGATCATCCGACGCTACTCGGATGAAGGAGGAAACATGGATTTTGACAACTTCATCAGCTGCCTGGTCAGGCTGGATGCCATGTTCCGTGAGTGACACCCTAGCTCTCTTCCTGGGTGGGAATTTGTCCCACCTCCTTTGGCCAGGGTCTCCTCTGAGCCTGACCCCGAGGCGAGCAATTCCAGGGACAGCAACAGCCCAGTTCCTGCCCTCACGTCACTCACAGTCCACCGGAGGAGATGCAAATCACCAGACAGTGACTGCTCAGAATGGTTACAGTTGGGCTACGGGAAGCTCAGGGCAGTGATCAGGCCTGGGAGGAGAAGCTCAGGGCCGAGTGGGTTTAGATTTGTGAATGGGAAAGCCCAGTGAGCTATCTCAACCTAGGAGGTACTCGATGCAGACTCCGAGATCAAGAAGGGCTTCCTGGAGGAGGACAGATGTGAATTGAGGGATGAAGAGGAGTGACCCCAGGGAGAGAGTGGAGACAACTGTTGCTGTGGGAACAGCCTGAGCGAAGGGAAAGAGAAGGCGGTGCTTTTGGTGTTTTTTGTTGAATTCAATTCTGAATGCTGGAGAGGGGTTGGGATGCAGAGACATAAGGCTGGGAGGGGTTAGTAGGGGCTGGATTGTGAGGGCTCTTATGAATATGAATGCACTGAATCTTTAAGACCACTATCAAGTGGGAATTATTGTCTCCATTTTCTGGAGGAGGAACTTAGGGTTCAAGGAGGCAAAACTGCTTGCTCCCAGCCACTCAGCTAGGAAGTTGCAAAGCCAGATTTTGAACTTGGATCTGAGAGAACTGAGTAAAAGGAAGCAGGAGCAATGGGCACGGTCAGGCCATGCAGGGCTGTGAGTGCCATGTTCAGGGGTGCTCTGACATTATTGGGGGCAATGGAGAGCCATAGCAGGTTCTAGGCAGAGGAGGGATGGGGTCAGGTTTGGCTTTAGGAAGATCTTAGCCTCCGGAAGAGCCCAGGGAGGGCAAAGCATTTAAACCATGGGTAGAGAAAAAGGGGCAGGTATGTCAGGGACATGAAGGGAAGGGGGAATGGACAATAAGGGCAGATGATTCCAAAAGTCACTTATGAGAAGGCCCAAGAAATGGCCATTAGATTTACCAGCAAGAGGGCCAGGAGGAACTGCAGTGAGTGCAGCGTCCGGGACACCACGTGTGTGGATACTTGAGGGCGGTAACCGAGTTGTTAGAGAGGGAGCAAAGACAGTGTAGACCCTGGTTTGCCTAGGTTTGGCTTTGGGTGGGGAACATGGAGTCAGGTTTCAGGACATGAGTGGGGACTACACCAGACAGTAGGAGCAGGAAGTGGGTGCCCTTATTTTTTTTTTTCATATAGATACATAGATAGATAGATTTTTTTTTTAATTAAGTAAACTCTACATGCAATGTGGGGCTTTAACTCATGACCCGGAGATCAAGAGTTGGCATGCTCCACCAACTGAACGAGACAGGTGCCCCAAGTGCTACTAGCCACTATTACCATCATCCCATATGTTAGTATATTTTCATCTTTTTTTTTCTTTTTAAGATTTTATTTTTAAGTTATCTCCACACCTGACATGGGGCTCAAACAACCCTGCGATCAGGAGTCGCATGCTCTACCGACTGCGCCAGCCAGGTGCCCCTGTATATTTTTATCCTAAAAGCCAAATCCCCCCAACCCTTTCCCTCTCTAGGTGCCTTCAAATCTCTTGACAAGGATGGCACTGGACAAATTCAGGTGAACATCCAGGAGGTAAGAACTCCCGTTCTGGGATGTGGGTGCCCAGCAGGGGAGCCCCTCCCCTCAGCTCCTTGTACCAACTCAGAGCTTGGGCTCCCTCCCTCCTATTTTCCCAACAACCCCTGGGGGAGAGCAGAGAAAGGTGTCTGCTATTCTTTGGTTCCCTGCTCCTCACCCTGTGCCCTTCCTCTCCCCAGTGGCTGCAGCTGACGATGTATTCCTGAATGGGAACCCCAGACCTGCCCCCTCATCACCTCACTGTAGGAGTCACCTTGGATTCTTCCATCTCTCCCAGGGCTGAGCCAGGCTGCAGTCTCGTCTTCATGGGCCCTACTGACCCACAGGTCTTTTGGTTCCCCCAGCCCTTGGCACTCAGCTTCTCAGTCAACAGCCAGGGCCCAACATGCCTGACATGCCATGCCCGAGTTACCCGTGGCTCTGAGACACTCCAACACACCCTGTCCCGAGGGTCACCCCACCCCCGGCACACCCATCCCACACTCTCTCCACAACCCGCCTCATGCACCTGTGCCAAACCCAACAGTTACGTTGTTTCCGCACCCCAAGGGCCCTTCTCTCGGTTCTAGGAGGGTCACTCCAGTCCCTACACACTCTGGCACACCTGTTCACACTTACCACCCTGGCAGCCAAACTCTAGGCCCTAACAGGCCCAGGCGCCCCTGTGCCTTTGTCTGTACTCGGCTCTCAGCCTGCCAGGCCCAGGAGGAAATAAAAGCACCCCGGTTGCTGCTCTGAGATCTGCTTCCTGTTCTGAGCGTTGAGGGGTGGCTCTGTCTCTGTCAGGGGCAGAGGGAAGTCTAGGTCCTAGAGGATGGGGGTGGTTTGGTCTGTCTCATGTCTATCCCCAGGCCTGGATCTGCGTGTTCCCTGGTCCTCTTCTTGTCTTTGTCCTTTTTCTCATACTGGATTCTAGTTGAGCTGCACTTTCTTGCTGAGATCCCTTACAGATCCTGTGGAGGCTGAGACTGGGACCCAGAAGCCTGGGCAATCTCTGCTTCTGCTGCAAGAGCCAGGCCCTTGGGAGGTCTCAGTACTGCACCCCCTCTTCCCGCTCTGTTCCCCAAGGCCATGCTTGCTCCCTCTTGGCTCTGTCCTGAGTGAGTCTGTCCTCACTTACCTCTGCCTCTGTTGTGTCATGGGCCATGCTCAGTATCTTCCTTCCCGCCCTCGAGCCTCTGCAGGGAGAGGGGCTGCCTGATCCCAGAATAGAGCCCCTCTCGAATTCCAGGACATGATCCCAGATCCCCAGGCCCTGCGAGGCAGCCCAGGGGTACTGTTGGGGCTCCCCAGCCCCTCAGGAGGGCTGAGAGGCAGCAATATCCCATGAGTAGCCTTGTAGTATCAGTCATCCTCCAGCATGAGGGACTCAGGGCTAGGGCAATGGGCTGTCCTAGTGTGGCGATTCCTTGGTGGTGGGAGGATGGGCGGGGGCGGGGGGGGCACAGACAAATGGAGGCCACAGCTGGACTGGGTTCCCCAAGAAGCCAGCACATTTATTAATGCTTGTTCAGGTTCCGCAAGCTTCCTGGTCTCACTTCTTGTGAGGGAAGGAGGCCCAGGCAAGGCAGTACAGGCTATAGGCGGTACCTAGGGAGGGAGGAAGGTGACAGCGTGAGATCCTAATCGCCTCCCTGGACCCCATCTCAGCTTTTAAGCCCCTCTGCAGGCTCCTCAATCATCAGTCTGGATCCCAGCTCCAGTTCAGACTCCAGCTCCCGTCCCAAGCTGCACTTCAGGTGGAGAATCCCCTAGCCTTGATCCAAACCAGGCTGCCAGCTTTCTCCACAATTCCTGCCTGGGCCCCACACCCCCTCCTGAGACAGAAGCCCAAGCCCTAGGTGCTCCCTCCCTATCTGCTAGCCCGGACTCCTGGACCATCCCCAAACCTGGCCAGCTCAGAATTCAGTCCCCTAAGCCCCTGCCCAGCCCCTAGCCCTCTCCCCAAACCTCAGCCTGGGAACCAGCCCCTTCCTCACTCCAGCTCGAGCCTTGCCACCTCCCCCAACAGCTCAGGCGGTGGCTGTCCGGTACTCACCCCCGAGACAGAGCCCCATGGTCACTCGGTACAGGATGTTGTCGATTCCCCCGCCCTTCAAGTGCACTGGGAGGTCATTGTCCGCCTGGGTGGTGGAGGCATCCGATGAGAAACGGGTACAGGTTGCTCTGTGGACTATATCCCTATATCCCGTCTCCCCCTGCTCTGCTCCAGGACCGAGCCTGGGGTCTGGGTTCTTCCCCCTCGCCCCACCCCTGCTCCGCCTACCTGGAAGAGTTTCTGTTTCTCAGCCACTCGGTTCTGGAAGCGGTTCCGGGCAGTTGAGCTGAAAGAGCGAACCAGCGCCTGGGAGACCTGGCGCGGAGGGAGTGGATGGGTATCGGAGACACCTGAAAGGGTGTCCCCAAAGGGTCTGGCTGTGGGGCGTGGGAAGAGGGTACGGGCTCTCTGACGCCCGGACACCGGGACTGCCCTATTCCTTGCGTATGTCTCAAAGGCAAGATCCGAACTGCCAGTGCGAGGGCGGGAAGGGCTTCTGCCAAGAAAGGCCCAGAAAAAGGAGACTCGCGCCTAGAGAGTCTGGCTTAGAGGTTTCCTGGTTGTCTAGAGGGTCCTGGAAGAGGAGCAGACCCAGAAGGGGCACTTGTTCTGCGGGTCCAAGTCCCGAGACGGTGGGGTTTTTTTGTTTTTTGATGGGGAGGGTTTCCTAGATTAACGGGAGGAGCCCATGTCCCGGGAATGATCCACTCCTGGATCCGGGTGCCTAGTGGGGTTTCCATACTGCCTAAGAAGTCCGGGGGAGGGGAAGCGGTGTTAAGTTCCCAGGGCCTACGTCCCGAGATGTTAAAGGGGCCCTGGGTGAAGGGAAGAAGCTCAAACCGGGGCGCTGGGCCATGTTAGGGGTCCCCGGCTGTCTCAGAAGCCCTTGGGTTAGGAGGCGGGGGTTGAGGGTCCCAGGCTGTTTAGGAGGGAGTCCCAAACCCTGAGGGGGGCTCACGTTCCAAGGCCCCAGATCTCGGGATGTTTAGTGAGTCTCGTATTGGGGCGAGGGCTTCGGGTTAGGTTCCCCAGCCCGGCCCTTGGGGGCCCTCACCCGCAGGGCCCTCATTCTGCGTCCTCCTCGGCCGGAGTCACCTCCCCTCTCGGCCCAAGGACACACAGCGCCCTCCCCTCCCCGGGAATCCCAGGCCACGCCCTCGGCGCGCCGCGTGACAGCCCTGTCCCGGGGTCTGTGGTGGCGGGCGGGGTGTGGGGGAAGCCGGGCAAATCCGGCTGCCAGATTCGGATTCGTGCAATAGGCGCGCCGAGGGGACGCTCCAATCCCGCCCTCCGCGCCAAAAGGTCCGAAGCATCCATCTGTTACTCGGAATTTCCGCTGGTCCAAGTGGAGAGAGGTAAATGGAAGCAGGGAATACATTTTTTGGTTTGTTTCTGCGGAGATACTCGTCTGGGGCAAGTGCAGTTCCTCTCCCGGGGTCGCTCAGATCTATCCTTACCCGAGTTCGTATTGGAGAACGAGTGAGGGAGCAGATAAACGGGTTCCAACTTCTGTTCTATCTACATAGACGGGTGATTGCACCTCCGAGCCTTAGTTACCGTATCTGTAACGTGGGGGCTAAGTCAGGATCTTCTTCAGAGGTGTGTTGAGAGCATTAAAGAGCTCATAGAACAGCATAACTGAGCTAACAGTTACAATCATGGTAACTTGCAAAATTACTGCGTAACTGAGCTAATAACAACTACACAGAAACAAGAGCCCTTATTTTTACTGCTTTCTAGCGGTAGGCTAGTTAAAAAACAAATTTAACTGAGTAAATGTGAAGATCTGAAAGATTTCATTAAATTATTCATGAATTGGGCAGCATTTCATCTAGTGAATGTTAGGGAGCACCTGAAGCTACAGAAAGGGAAAGGTTTTGAAAAGCCTTTCGGGGGGCGCCTGGGTGGCTCAGCAGTTAAGCGTCTGCCTTCAGCTCAGGTCATGATCCTAGGGTCCTGGGATCGAGCCCCGCATCGGGCTCCCTGCTCCACGGGAAGCCTGCCTCTCTCTCTCCCACTCCCCCCGCTTGTGTTCCCTCTCTCGCTGAGTCTCTCTCTGTCGAGAAAAAAAAAAAAGCCTTGAAAGGCCTCCCGGGGGTGGGGCTGGGGGTAGGAATCAGCAAAGAATGCATTGTTTTAGGCTAGGTCTCCCTCCTAAGGGGAATGATTGGGGTTTATGGGGTTACCTCCTAGTGTTGACCAGTAAATTCCCCTTACATTCCTTGGGGCATGGAAACTACAGTTAGGTTAGGTATTAAGTCTTGGTTTACTGAAGTGGGGCCTTAGCACAAGTGACTATCTTGGGCCTGTGATTTTTCTTTTTAACAGAGTTCTATATCAAGTATTTTTTTTTTAAGATTTTATTTATTTATTTATTGGAGAGTGAGCAAGAGAGAAACAGCATGAGAGAGGAGAGGGTCAGAGGGAGAGGCAGGCTCTCCGCTGAGCTGGGAGCCCCATGTGGGACTCGATCCCAAGACCCTGGAATCATGACCTGAGCCGAAGGCAGTCGTTTAACCAGCTGAGCCACCCAGGCGCCCTATATCAAGTATTTTTATACTTAGTTAATTTTCCTTTTACTATGGAAGATTTCAAAACAGAAAAAGCAGGGAGAAAGGACCCATCACCTGCTTCAACAATGATCACCATTACAGTGTTTTTCATGTATTTGCCCCATTCAACTCCTTTTTCCCCTTTATTGAAGTATTTTAAAGCAAATGCCAACATCATATTTCATATTTACATATGTATCTCTAACAGATCAGGGCTTAAAAAAAGGAAAAACCTGATGATCCACAATTTATAGATTGAATCTTGGATTAGGAAAAATCATTTAAAACTTTTTATTTGTGGGACAGTGGGTGAATTTTATTTATTTATTTATTTATTTATTTATTAAAGATTTTATTTATTTTTTGACAGAGAGAGAGACAGCGAGAGAGGGAACACAAGCAGGGGGAGTGGGAGAGGGAGAAGCAGGCTTCCCACCGAGCAGGGAGCCTGATGCGGGGCTTGATCCCAGGACCCTGGGATCCTGACCTGAGCCGAAGGCAGACGCTTAACGACTGAGCCACCCAGGTGCCCCAGTGGGTGAATTTTAAAAAAAGGTCTGTGGATTAGACAATAACATTGTATCAGTGTTAATTTCCTGATTTTGATGATTGTGCAGTGGTTATGTAATAGGATGTCCTTGTTTTTAGGAAATACAGGCTGAAGTATTTGGGAGTAAAAGGTATTGTATCTGTAACTTATTACCTTGAGATGGTTAAGAAACAAATTATATATCTATATTCATATCTATTTTTTTAAAGATTTTATTTATTTGACAGAGAGACAGCGAGGAAGGGAACACAAGCAGGGGGAGTGGGAGAGGGAGAAGCAGGCTTCCCGCGGAGCAGGGAGCCCGATGCAGGACTCGATCCCAGGACCCTGGGACCATGACCTGAGCCAAAGGCAGACGCTTAGTGACTGAGCCACCCAGGCACCTCTATATTCATACTATTTGATCCTGATGTGCCGCCAGGGTTAAGTACAGTTGCCCTAATGATTTTAGTCATGATTGTGACATAGTCTAAAACGGTTTAACAATCTCTTTTTATTTAAAGAGGGCTTTTATAACAATTAAACTCTAACACTTTCAAACTATGCTTGTAAATTTAATACCTTACACTTTTCCATTTAAACGCTACAGTAGGCTAATTTAACAGATGAATCTGCTCAATAATTACTATAAGTTTTGTGACAGAATTTGAGGAGTGATTAATATAGGCTGTGATGGATACAATGACTGTTGAGACCGTGGTTCTTCTCATTCTGGGGAAAAGTACAACTCTTTCACCTGGAACAGGGATAGGTAAAAATACAGAGTTTTATTGTTATTTTAAGACAGATCAAATGTGTTTAGATGGGTGCTTAGGGAAGCTCAGCAGGCAAAGAGGTAGACTGTCAGTTATCTATTGCACCTCTGAGCCCTTTGCTTGACTCGGCCTGACCTTGAGCTTCTCTGTCTATCCTTATAGAGTCCAGTTTTAGCAAGAATCCTGCTAAGTCAGTTTAACCAGAACCTCCTGAAACCCTACACTTGATCATCCTTGACACCTGACCAAATTCTTCATTCCCCCTGCCCCCCCCCCGCCACCCCCAGGCAATATTTGGTCACCCTGACCGGCCTTCAGCAAGAATTCTGTTAGGTCTATTTAGCAAAGAATTACCTTACCCTCTTAGTAATTTCCCATCCACTGACCCCACCCCCTTTGGCTCTAAATCCCACTTTTCCTTGTATTCAGAGTTGAGCCCAATCTCTCTACCCCACTGCAAAAAAAACTCCCTTGCAGTAGTCCCTATATTGCAGTTGTCCTGAGTAAAGGACATTTGGCATTTTAATAAGTGTCAGAATAAATTTTTTCTTTAACAGTAGCCAAGTCAGTCTTGATAAGGGAATGTCCATGTTGCTTTGGCCAAAAGCAGTAGTACATTAGCCGTTTTGACACGAACAGGATTGAAAAATGTTTGTGCATGGAGACTTGCCCTCTTTTGCTACTCTTCTGAACTCTGTGACCACCGCCGTGTGGGCAAGCCCAGGCTAGCCTGCTGGCTGACAAGAGGCACTGCGACCGGCACTCCCCATTGCTCCAGCTGAGACCAAGACATGGCATGAGTGAGGGCATCCTAGACCACCCAGCCCCAGCTGAGTCGGATCAGAACTGCCCAGCCAACCCACCAAATCAGGGGAAATTAATAGATGCTTATTATTTGAAGTTTGCTACTGACATAGGGACATGCATTTCCACTTCACCCAAGTCCCCACCAACCCCTAATATCTTACACCTATTTCACTTATTCATATTCCTTGCCCTGTCCTGGTAGGCATTTGAGTTGGCCTCTCATGGGACAGGGCTTGGTGTGGCCAGCTGCTCCCAATTTTCAGCATTGTTCCCTACTTCCCCATTCCTAATTCCTGAGGAGGGATCCTGGGTCTCTCACTTCCGTTCACCTCTTTTCCCCAGCTCCTTCACCCTGGTCCAGGCCACCCTGTCTTCTCCCTCCTGGTTCACTGCACCAGTGTCTCTTCTCTTCCCGCATAGATCTGTAGGCACAGAGCTGCCTCCTTCTCATTGTTAAGCAGAGAAAAATTATTTTTCATTGTCTCTTGCCCATGGGCCACCCGGCTACTCACACAGGACAATTGACCTGGCTTTCATCACATCGCCCTAGAGTAAGGACTAGGGCAGAGGGAGCTGATGCACTTACTTACTTTGAAATTTTTTTTTTTTTTAAGATTTTATTTATTTATTTGAGAGAGAGATAGACCACACAAGTAGGGGGAGTGGGAGAGGGAGAAGCAGACTCCCCGCCGAGCAGGGAGCCCGACGCGGGGCTCGATCCCAGGACCCTGGGATCATGACCTGAGCCGAAGGCAGAGGCTTAACCGACTGAGCCACCCAGGCGCCCCTTACTTTGAGGTATTTAATAAGAATTATGTCTCTAGGGGCGCCCGGGTGGTTCAGTTGGTTAAGCATCCAACTCTTGGTTTCGGCTCAGGTCATGATCTCGATTTGTGGGATCGAGCCCCGCGTTAGGCTCTGTGCTCAGTGCGGAATCTACTTTAGATTCTCTCTCCCTCTCACTCCCTCTCACTCTCTCAAATAAAAAAAGAAAAGAAAAGAAAGAAATCTGTCTCTAATCCATTATACCTCACGTGCATGTTCACATTATTAAATTAATAAAGATGAATGTTAAAAAACCCAACAATATGGGGTGCCTGGGTGGCTCAGTCGTTAGGCGTCTGCCTTCGGCTCAGGTCATGATCCCAGGGTCCTGGGATCGAGCCCCGCATCGGGCTCCCTGCTCGGCGGGAAGCCTGCTTCTCCCTCTCCCACTCCCCCTGCTTGTGTTCCCTCTCTCGCTGTGTCTCTGTCAAATAAATAAATAAAATCTTAAAAAAAAAATGTGATTCAGTCACATTCCACATTGTCTATTTCTTTCTGTTCTGAGACCAACGATGTCTGCTTATTTATAATTTCTGCTCCCTTATAACATTGGCTTGCAGTGATCTCTTTGGTGACTCTTACGGCATGATCTTTAAATTTCAAATGAAAATAGTCTCCTGACCAACCTTTTCTATAGTTTTTTTCAAAATGCTGAGAAAGAGGACCTGATTGTTTCTGTGCTAGGCCATGTCCTCGGTCTCTGGCAGCTTAGTCATGAAAGGTGAAGTCCAGTCAGCATTGACAGGATGTCTCAACTACTAGGCACCAGGAAAGGTAGGGGGACAGGAGGGGGCGCTCAGGACAAAGCCAGCAATGATTGGCTCCTAGAATCTCCTTGTACCTGGATTCCTTCAAGTCAGCGCCTGAGGTGAAAATAGTGTATAGTTAAAACTTCCCTTGAAAATATCTTAGTGGGGGAGGGGCGCCTGGGTGGCTCAGTCGTTAAGCGTCTGCCTTCGGCTCAGGTCATGATCCCAGGGTCCTGAGATCGAGGCCCACATTGGGCTCCCTGCTCCTCAGGAAGGCTGCTTCTCCCTCTCCCAGTCCCCCTGCTTGTGTTCCCTCTCTCACTGTCTCTCTCTCTGTCAAATAAATAAATAAAATCTTTAAAAAAAAGAAAGAAAGAAAGAAAGAAAATACCTTAAGGGTAGTACCTGGGTGGCTCAGTTTGTTAAGCATCTGCCTTCGGCTCAGGTCAGGATCTTAGGGTCCTGGGATCAAGTCCCACATCTGGTTCCCTGCTGAGCAGGGAAACTGCTTCTCCTTCTCCCTCTGCCTGCCGCTCCCCCTGCTTGTGCTCTCTCGGTCAAATAAATAAATAAGTAATTAAAAAAAAGAAAGAAAATACCTTAAGATGACACCATATTGGAAGGTAAGATACCATCTTTTTTTTTTTTTTTCCATCTTTCATAATGTCGAGCACAGTCCTTTTTCCTCCCATGTTGAAACAGATTGCTGTGGCTTTCACTAACCATTGATGTTAGGTTTGGATTTAGGGACCATGTTGTATGAAAAATACACTCAACACACATTCATCCAGGTGAGACATGGGAACCAAGGAAGTAGTAGATTATTCCCATATCTCATACTCCCTCGGGAGCATATGTTGTTCACTCCTTGAGTGGAATGGAGGGCAGCATAATTTTCCTTGTTTGAATGGGTATTTGTGTGTGTGTGTGTGTGTGATGTCTTGGTTTATTGTGAATCCATATTTGACTCTGCATTTGTTAAACATGCATACAAAATGACTCGGCTGCAAAAGCAACTGTCTTCGCTGCTTTATGTCTTTACCCCACCTCTATGCTCAGTTTGTCACCCTGGAAAACAGTGTAGCTTTTCTATTTATCCATCTGTTGACTTAGACTCCATTGCATCCCTAGCAACTGGCACATGGGTGGATTTGATAAATATTTGTTGAAGGAAATGTAATCCAAATGTTCTCTCATTTGTTCACTCCCACACATTTTTTTTTAAAGATTTTATTTATTTACTTGAGAGAGAGAATGAGAGACAGCACGAGAGGGAAGAGGGTCAGAGGGAGAAGCAGACTCCCTGCTGAGCAGGGAGCCCGATGCGGGACTTGATCCGGGGACTCCAGGATCATGACCTGAGCCGAAGGCAGTCGCTTAACCGACTGAGCCACCCAGGCGCCCTCCCACACATTTAATAAAGGAGGACCTCAGTGCTTGTCTTACTTCTATCTTCTAGATATTTCTGAGCGTCCTCAGGGAGTGGCTGCCCTTGTGCCACTCATCCAGCTGTCCCCTGTTATCTGCAGCCGTAGCATCAGTGTTCAGGGAAGAAAATAGAAATCCATCTAGGGATTGAATGCCGGAAAGGTTGGAAAGACTGAAAGAGTGCCTTCTAATCAGGATTGCTACCTAATTTGTGGGGACTCTGCAGAATGAAAATGTGGGACCCCTTCTTGAAACAGCAGGGGAAAAAGTGCCATTAAGAATACTAAAATATATTGGGGCGCCTGGGTGGCTCAGTCAGTTGGGTGTCTGCCTTCAGCTCAGGTCATGATCCCAGAGTCCTGGGATCGAGCCCCACATCGGGCTCTCTGCTCAGCGGGAAGCCTGCTTCTCCCTCTCCCACTCCCCCCGCTTGTGTTCCCTCTCTCGCTCTCTCTCTCTCTCTCTGTCAAATAAATAAATAAAATCTTTTGAAAAAATCTATTTGAGAATACTAAAATATAAAGCTTTTTCCTTTTTTTCTGTGACCTCTCTCAACCTGTCGTAGTGTTTTGAATCTGCTATTTAATCCTGTGCTCCCTCAGGCAATGGATAACTTCTGGGGTGAGCAGGGACAGGCATCTGGGGCACCTGCCCTGCAACTTTGTGTATGCCCACAAATGTGCCTCATGACAGCATGTGTCATTAACTAGACTGCCCACTGGCTGCCAGCTTCCCCTCTCCCCACTGGCCACTGCACCAACTCCTTGTGTTCTGGCCAGAGGTGGAGAAGTCGAACCAGGCATCTGCCCTTCCCATGGGCTTGGTGCCTGGGGTAATGCAACTAAAGTGCCAAGAAGAGCCAGGGATCAAAGGTGGGCAAAACATTCTTTCCTGCTGGGTTACCTGCTGAATGTGCCATGGCGTGGTGACTGAAGGGGGGGCTGGCACCCCGCCCTGCCCTCAGAGGTCATAGACAATGGACGCGTATTGGACCTTGACCCTCACAATGCCCTTGCACAGGTCCCAGGCCCCAGGGAGGCAGAACAGGCAGCCAAGAGCTTGCCTCAGGGAGGGGCGCCTGGGTGGCTCAGTCGGTTAAGCCTCTCCCTTCTGCTCAGGTCCTGTTTGAGTCTGAGATCAGGCTCCCAACACATATCTTGCTTCCAGGCTAGCGATCCCGGAATGACTGGAAGCATCTAAAAGCTGATCTCAGAAAGCCGTCTGCTCTGAAGTGGCCCCTGCAGGGATGAGGTTGAGAACACACCCCCCTGTGGCACTGACCTGGAGTCAGGAAGCCCGAATCAAGAAGCTGCTGCTGTCATTGCTCAGGTCTCTTTTAGAAATGGTTTTGTCTCGACTTGCAGGACAAAAGAGCTCAAACTCTGGATAAAGAGCCAGCTGGGGGTTATAAACTATGCTGCCCTGTATTAGCTAGCTTGAAGACTTTGTTGCTGTAACATATAGGCGACAAAATACTGTGGTCTAAAGACCATGCAACTTCTGGGCGCCTGGGTGGCTCAGTTGGTTAAGCGACTGCCTTCGGCTCAGGTCATGATCCTGGAGTCCCGGGATCAAGTCCCGCATCGGGCTCCCTGCTCGGCGGGGGGTCTGCTTCTCCCTCTGACCCTCTTCCCTTTCGTGCTCTCTGTCTCTCATTCTTTCTCTCAAATAAATAAATAAAATCTTAAAAAAAAAAAAGACCATGCAACTTCTATACCAACCAATGTCAATATGTAGACCTTTTTTGGATCTTGATATGAACAAACAGTCAAAGGAAAAATTGTGACATTTTTGAGACAATTGGAAACTTGAACAATGATGGACTTTTCCTTCAACATTTTAGTACAAAAAAATTTTCAAAGGTACAGAGAAGGTGAAGGCATCTTAGAGTGAACACTCATATACCTAACACCTAGATTTTATTTTACCGTAAACATTTGCTGTATTTGCTTTATCATATAACTAGCCATCTATATCTCTGTCAATCTATATCTTTTTTGATGTGTTTCAAAGTAAATTGCAGATATCCATATTCTTCCTCTAGATACTTCCCCCAAATGCCTGAATATTTCATTATACAAATAATTTGAAATTTTTATATGTGACATGGCTTTGGTGGTTGTGTTTTAAAAAATCTATATTTTAGAAATTCATACTTAGGGGAGCCTGGCTGGCTCGGTTGGTGGAGCCTGCAACTCTTGGCCTTGGGGTTAAGAGTTTAAGCCCCAGGCTATATGTAGAATTACTTTAAAAAAATAATTTTTTAAAGATTTTATTTATTTGAGAGAGAGAGACAAAGAGAGCACGAACCAGAGGAGGGGTAGAGGGAGAGAGAGGGAGAAGCAGACTCTCCGCTCAGCGGGGAGCCCACCATGGGGCTTGACCCCAGGACCTTGAGATCATGAGCTGAGCCAAAGTCAGATGCTTAACCAACTGAGCCACCCAGCTGCCCCACCAAAATAAAAGTCGTAAAACACACACCCCACATACCTAAATATTTTTTGGTATGATGTCCAATGTATTAATTACTGCCAGTTAACAGATTACCCCAAAATGTAGCAGCTTCAAACAACTTATTATCTTATACAGTTTTTGTGGATCAGGAATCTGGGGATGCGGATGCCTGGGTGGCTTAGTGGGTTAAGCATCTGACTTTGGCTCAGGTCATGATCTCAGGGTCCTGGGATGGAGCCCTGCCTTGGGCTAACCCATTCAGCAGGGTGTCTGCTTGTCCTTCTCCCTGTCCCTTTGCCCTTCCCCCCACTCATGGGCTCTCTCTCTAATAAATAAAATCTTAAAAAAAAAAAGGAATCTGGGGATGGTTTAGCCCAGCCACTGTCAACAACTCAGGGCAAAAGTGGGCAGGAACCCACCAGGATTTGCCCATTGTGGGTAGGGAGGGAGACGGACTCAGACACCCTTCCAGGGTCCAGAACCAAGCTTTGGTGTCACTCTGCTGCCATCTTGTGGCAGGCCTAGAACAGTCACCCCTCCCACCTGGACCTTCCACACTGATCCTGTTCCATGATGTTTCAGGATTTGATTTTGATTTTGATTTTTTAAAGATTTATTTTAGAGAGAGAGAGTGGGAGGAGGGGCAGAGGGAGAGGGAGAGAGTCCTCAAGCTTACTCGCCGCTGAGTATGGAGCCCAATGCCCGGCTCCATCCCAGGACCCTGAGATCATGACCCCAGCTGAAATCAAGGGTCCTACACTCAACCAACCGAGCCACCCAGGCACCCCAAGGACTTGATTTTTTTAAAAGATTTTATTTATTTATTTTGAGAGAGAAAAAGAGCACACAAGCAGGGGAAGGGGCAGAGGGAGAGGAAGAGAATCTCAAGCAGACACCATGCTGAGTGTGGAGCCCGACTGAGGGCTCGATCTCACAACTCTGAGATCATGACCTGAACTGAAATCAAGAGCCAGAGGCTCAACCAACTGAGCCACCCAGACTTCCCCCTAGGACTTGATTTTTAAAACTTTTGAATTCTGGGGCGCCTGGGTGGCTCAGTCGCTAAGCGTCTGCCTGCGGCTCAGGTCATGATCCCAGGGTCCTGGGATCAAGCCCCACATCCAGCTCCCTACTCAGCAGAGAGCCTGCTTCTCCCTTTCCCTCTGCTGCTCCCCCTGCTTGTGCTCTCTCTTTCTCTGTCAGATAAATGAATAAAATCTTAAAAAAAAAAGATGTATATACAATGGAATATTACTCAGCCATCCAAAAAAAATGAAATCTTGCCATTTGCAATGACATGGCTGGAATTAGAGGGTATTATGCTAAGCAAAATAAGTCAATCAGAGAAAGACAATTATATGATTTCACTCATATGTGGAATTTAAGAAATAAAACAGAGCGGCCTAGGGAAAGGGAGGGAAAAAGAAAACAGGACGAAATCGGAGAGGGAGACAAACCATAAGAGACTCTTAACTATAGGAAACAAACTGAGGGTTGCTGGAGGAGAGGGGGTGGAGGGATGGGGTAACGGGGTGATGGGCATTGAGGACATGTGATGTAATGAGCCCTGAGTGTTACATACAACTGATGAATCACTGAACTCTGCCTCTGAAACAATAATACACTATATGTTAATTAATTGAATTTAAATTAAATTTAACTGGGTTTAAAAATAAAATTCATAAGTGTGAATAGGGAGAGAAGTCTTATTCCCCTGAAGACTCCAGGGGAACAATTCCATGTTATCTGTATCTTGTGTATCCTTCCAGGGAAATATTATGTGTATATAAAAAAACAAAAGCAAGACCCAGCACCCCAAAAAAACATGACAATACCCCCAAAATATACTCAGCCTTCTCAGTCATAAAAGAATAATTAATTCCTGAAATCAGCAGATTCATTCAATAATATTGGTCCTGATTTGAACAGACAATGTGCGTATGTTTTGAACAAAAAAAATATAAATATATATATGACCCAACAAGGAAATGTGAACACTGGATATTTTATTGTTTTAATGAATTAATGTTAATTGTTTAGGGGTAATAGGGAGTTGTCACTTAAAGATGCAACTTTTAGTATTTATGGATGAAATGATAGGATGTCTTGGTTTGATTTGAAACCCATCATGGGGGAAAAGTGAGTGGGAGTGTAGATGAAGCAAGTTTGCGGAGGATGGGTCATAGAAATGAAGAAGTGGGGCACCTGGGTGGCTCGGTCGTTAAGCGTCTGCCTTCAGCTCAGGTCATGGTCCCAGGGTCTTGGGATCGAGTCCCATATCGGGCTTCCTGCTCGGCGGGAAGCCTGCTTCGCCCTCTCCCACTCCCCCTGCTTGTGTTCCCTTCCTCGCTCTCTCTGTTGAAAAATAATAAAATCTTAAAAAAAAAAAGAAAAGAAATGAGGAAGCAGTGTTCATTATTCTGTTTGCCCTACTTTTGTATATGTTTGAAATTTTCCATGATTAAAAATTGAAATATATTTCCTGAACACCTACTGGGTGCTGGGCACTGTTCCAGACACTATGGATCAGCAGTGAAGGAAACTGAAAAGAACCCCATACATTCATGTAGCTTACATTCTGGTGGGATGATAATAGCTAACATTTACTGAGCACTTAACAAACACTAGACTCTGTTGTAAACTTGTTGGAGTACATATTAGTACATAAATACCTTCCTCACTCTTTATATTTCTTTATAAGTTGTACTGTATTCCAGTGCATGGATTTTCCACAATTCATTTAACCGGTTAGTTTGCAAAGGTTAAATGGACAAACAGGATTTTATTTAATTTTAATTTTATTTATTTGAGAGAGAGAGAGGACGAGCGGGGGTAGTGTCAGAGGGAGAATCAGATTCCCCGCCGAGCAGGGAACTGGATGGGACTCGGGGCTTGATCCCAGGACCCTGGTATCACAACCTGAGTCGATGGCAGACACTTAACCAACTGATGAGCCACCCAGGCGCCCCGACGACAGGATTTTAAACACTATTTGCTATTTTATTTCATTCAAACCACCTTAACATTGTTCTTTTCAATACATTGCAACAATGCTGGTGATTTTTTGTTTTGCTTGTCATAATAATTTCCTTTGGAGTCCTTGAATACGTTCCACATGTTGAAACATATAATTTCCCCCTGTACTTTCGATGCAATCCATTAAGAATGCGAAGAGTAACAGTTAAATGTGTCAGTTTTTGTTTGTTAAATAGCAGCTTTAAAAATATTTGCCAAATGAAATTACTTTTCAAGTAGGAAATGTGTATCTCATTACTGAGTTCAGTTCACCCTCGTGACAATTAAATTCAGGATGGTAGCTGCAATCTTTGAACAAAATATGTTATTTCAAAAATTCAGCTCTTTGGGGTACCTGGGTGGCTGGGTCGGTTGGGTGGCCCACTCTTGATTTCAGTTTGGGTCATGATCTGGGGGTCCTGAGATCGAGCTCTGCGTTGGGCTCCGTGCTTGGGATTCTCTCTCTTCCTCTCCCTCTGCCCCTCCCCCCACTCATGCTTTTTCTCTCTCTCTCAATAAATGAAATCTTTAAAAAAATCAGTTTTCAGGGCGCCTGGGTGGCTCAGTCGTTAAGCGTCTGCCTTCGGCTCGGGTCATGATCCCAGGGGCCTGGGATCGAGTCCCACATCGGGCTCCCTGCTATGCGGGAAGCCTGCTTCTCCCTCTCCCGCTCCCCCTGCTTGTGTTCCCTCTCTCGCTGTGTCTCTCTCTCAAATAAAGAAATAAAAAATCTAAAAAAATAAAAATAAAAAAAATAAATAAAAAATCAGTTCTTTGATGAGCTTTATTTAAACAATTCTTGCTGCATTTTCAAAGCCACTTAATGAGATTCAGAAGAATCTCTTTGAGTGCCAGAGCTTTGTTATATGAAGAATTGTTCCTACAATTCTTCCAACAATTTAATAGCTCCCCTGGGTTTTCTGGTCATGCTTGTAGGTCCATCACTTGTAATTCCTTTTACAAATTTGCCAGTTTAATGTATACTGATTAACAGTGTCTCTTCCCAATCCTATTAGTGTATTCGGTCTTGTGCATATAAAGTTAAATTTAAATACAGTTAAACCTCCATAAAGGAGGTTTACGTATCTTGCCTGATACGTAACATTAGTGGAAAGTATTGTACAGCATGAAGTACTAGTGCTTTAAGGAAATAGACTATCAATTCCATGTCAGACTTAAGTGCCTAAAAAAAATTGTTTATATTTACAAGAATTGGGATGCTGGGTTGTTATCAAATAATAGTCTAGATTTGATAAGATACAGTCTTATCACTGAGAGGTAGAGTTCCTAATTTATCACAGTTGATTTGTCCCTGAAAAATTATATACTTCATTAAATATACCAAAATAAAATAAGAATATTGACTGATATCTTGTCATGCCAGATATAATTAAATACAATAAAAATAAGACTTCTTCATTAACACTCATAGCACAATTAAAATATTGAGCTGAGAACTTCGATCTTTCTCTTGCTCTGAAAATATTAGAAAGGCTCAAGGTCCACAGGAAGCAGACTCTAAGAGGTCTGCATTCAGGATGTTTGACAGGTGGTGCTACGGATTCAGCATCTGTTGGGAGACTGAAGGCAGCCGAGCTGGTTGGGGGCAGAAGTCTGGCTGCAAAGCAACAGCAACACGCCTTTGTCAACCCACTGGAAGCTGTGGAACTGGGATGGGCTGGCCCTACAGAGCTGCCCGTGGACAAAAAGGCTGAGCCTTGTATCTCGACCCTTGGTAGATGAAGGCCATTATTCTAGGAAGGGCTGAATGGAAGTTCCTGAAACTTCTTTTCCCTTCAAAGACAGTAAATAGCAAGGAATATTGCATCCTTGAAGGAATTGCAGAAAGTAATTACTTGATAAATTGATACCTTTATTTAATTCACCAGTTTGGCTGCACTATTGTAAAGTTAACCTGATGGTGGCTCCCATTGCAGCTCCTGTCCCATATGTAGTACTTCTACTAGAAAAAATCAACATATCCCCAGGTACCTGGGCTGCAGCTACCGACCTGGCCTTTTTCTCGATACCAATTTGGAAGAACTACCAGAAGCAATTTTCTTTTACCTGTGTACCTTCACGGTGTTGCCTCAGGGTTATGTCAGCTCTGCTGTTCTTTGACATAAAGCAGTTTGCAGAAATCTTGATCAGAAGATCATCCTGGTGCATTACATCGGTGACATTATGCTGACTGGATCTGAGAAGCAGGAAGTAGGAAGGGCTTTACATACCTCAGTAAAACATATACATAAGAGGGTAAGAAACAAACTCCCCGAAAATCAGGGGCCGTAACTTCAGTGAAATTTCTTGGGTTCCGTGGTCTGGAGGATGTCAACATATCTCCTCCAAAGTACATCACCTACAATGAACAAAGAGGCACAAAGTTTGGCAGGTCTTTGGATTGTGGAGGCAACATATATGACATTGGAATGTGCTTATAGTCACACTTAGGACTGCAAGTTTCTAGTGGCAATCAGAACAAGAGAAGGCTCTGTGGAAAGTTGAGGCTGCGGTACAAGCCATTCGACCACTTGCCCTTATGATCCAGAGGATCTCGAAGTACTTGAGTGTTTATGGTAAATAGGGATGCTGTACGGAGGCTCTGGTAAGCACCAGTAGGAGAATCACAAAGCAGAGCTCTAGAATTTTGGAGCCAATTATGTCATCTTCTGCAGCTAATCATTCTCCTTTTGAGAAACTGCTTTTGTCTTGCTACTGGGCCTTTGTAGAGACTGAAACCCTGACTGTGGGGCGTGAGGTGACCATTCAGCCTGAGCTTTCCATCATAAGCTGTGTGTTGTCTGACCCATCTGGCCATGAGGTTGGGTGTGAGCAGCAGTAATCTATCATCAGATAAGAATGGTACAGAAGAGACCAAACTTGGCACGTACAAAAGGTACCAGTGAGCTGCACAAACAGGTGGCTCAGATCCATATGGCACCAACTCCTATGGCATTGACTCCTCCATGCCTACGGTCACATGGAATGTTCCTTACAATGGGCTGACTGAGGAGGTAAAAACATGAGCCTGGAAAACAGACGGGTCTGCATGATATGGTGCCGCCTGAGAAGTTGATAGCTATGGCATTACACTACTCAGAGGTAATCCTGAAGGACAATGGTGAAGAATGATTCCTTCCAGTGGGTAGGACTTTGAACAATATATTTGGCTTTTCTCATTTGGCTGGCTTAGAGAGATAGCCAGAAGTATGACTCTGCATGGTTTCGTGGGCAGTTGCTAGTGTTGGTCAGGGACTCGGAAGTAACAATATTGGAAAATTGGTGACAAGGAATTCTGGAGAAGAGGTATATTCATTGAGCTCTCTGATGAGCACAGGCTTTCAAGGAGGACTTCCATATGAATGCCCACTAAAGAACACCCACTGCAGAGGGAGATCCTTAATAATCAGGTAGACAAAAATGACACATTCTGTGGATGTCAGCCTTCTTTCCCCAGCCAGCCAGTGCTTTCTTAATGGGCCCATGAACAAAGTGGTCATGGTAGCATGGATGGAAGTTATGCATAGGCTCAGCAATGTGGACCTCCCTCATCAAGGCTGACCTGGTTAATACTAACCAGTTAAATGCCAAGTGCTTAATCTGCTAACAGAAGACACCAACATAGTGTCCCTGATAAGGAATCTTCCCTGTAGGGACCATTGGAGGCTCTGGTAAGCACCAGTAGGAGAATCACAAAGCAGAGCTCTAGAATTTTGGAGCCAATTATGTCATCTTCTGCAGCTAATCATTCTCCTGTACACTTGGTGGCAGGTTAGTTGGGCAGCGATTTATCCTCATGAGAATAGACGTATATTCTGGAAAAGGACTTGCCTTTCCTGCCCATAATGCTTGTGCTGGAGCCATTATAGGTGGACTCACAGAATGCTTTATTCACCATCATGACATTCTTTACAGCACTGAAGCTGGTCAAAGAAGTCATTTCACAGCAAAGGAAGTTCAAGAATAGTTTCATGCCTGTGGAATTACTTGGTCTAACTACATACCCTATCATCTGGCACCAGCTAGCCCAATTGAAAGGTGGAATAACTTACTGAAGACTCAGTTATGGTGCCAGTTGGGAGTCAACAACCTGGAAAGATGGAGTTCTGTTTTCACAGGATTTAGTATATGCTTTGACTCAGAGACCATCATATGGTGCTGTCTCCCCCATAGCCAAATACATGGACCTGGGAATCAAGGAGTGGAAGGAGGAGTGGCTCCTCTCATTGTTACACCCAATAACTGGCAGAATTTTTCCTTACTTTCCTGGAAACTCTTAACTCTGCTGATTTGAAGATCTTTGTCCCCAGAGAGAACGCTTCCACTGGGGACATATGAGGATTGAAAGTAGGAAGTTGACCAAGTAAACTAATGACCTTGACACCCTATCTTAGGAAGTCGAAGATCTTTTCTGTCAGGCAAACAATTATGAGTCATGATTAATTTTCACACTGAACATTATCTGCATGTTTCAAGAAACTTTGGTGACTAAAATGTTCCTTTATTTTCTAAATGTAATCTATTATGTTTATCAACACTGAAACAGTTCTTATCTTTACTTTGAGTACCCGAAGCTAGAACAGTCATTACCCTGTACCTCAATGTTTTGTTATTTTTGTGGTTGCAGAGCATCCTTCTCTCTCATTTCAGATGAGATCACAGTGACCTTGTCCTCTCACTCTATCACATCACAGGAAATAATGTGCTGTGAGGATGAGCTGAAGCAGCTTGGGTACTTCCAGTGGGAGGGCTAAGAGATGGAGCTGGTGAGCCCAGCAGGTCACATAGGTCCAAGGTTGAGGGGTCAGGGGGGACTTTGTGCTAAATCAGGGAGCTTGGCCTCTATTCCTGAAGTGAGGAAAGACTATTGATGTGATGTGCTTATATTTAATTTTAGATCCAGCTCTTTGGTGGCAGATAAGAGATGATGAGGCCTGAATTAAGGCAATGATAAAAATGGTAATAATAAAAAATAATTATTGATTATACTGCATAATATTTGGCATAGTAATTATAAATAGTAACAATGTTATTAATAAGAAACATGCACAATTAATGAATATAATTATTAGATAATGTGGTAATGATACTAAATCGTGATAACTCTCCTTGTACCTCCCTCATATTCTCAGTCTCCTTTACCTTGCCCTTTTTTCACCTTAGGACATATCATCTTCCAACACACTGTAAAATCTACTCACTATATGATTCTCTCTTCCCCCGTTGGAATACAACCTCCACAAAGATGGGGCTTTCTGTCTGTTCTGTTCACTACTGTATCCCCAGTGCCTAGAATAGTGCTTGGAGTATAGTAGTAGGTTCTCAATAAATATTGTTGAATTGAGTTGAACAAAAAGTAAATGTACTCAACTTTTACTATGTTTCAGGCATGTCCTAGGCATATATTATTTACATCATTACAACAAAAGTACTGCCTAGTTACAAAGTATGAAACTAGTTCAAGGTCACACAGTAAGTAGCAGCCCTTGGATATAAACTCAAGAATTCTGGCTGCAGAGCCTATTACTCTATTTTTTAAAAAAGATTTTATTTTTATTTATTTGACAGAGAGCACAAGCAGGGGGAACTGCAGAGGGAGAGAGAGAAAAGCAGACTCCCTGCCGAGCAGGGAGCCCAATGCGGGGCTCAATCCCAGGACCCCGGGATCATGACTGAGCCCAAGGCAGATGCTTAACCGACTGAGCCACCCAGGTGCCCCATGGGCCTATTATTCTAAAGTACCTCTTTCTGATAATCAGAAAAGGGACGTGTGTGTTCCAGATGTGTCCTAGAGGAAAAGCAAAGTAGATTTCAGAATTATCAGGGAGAGGGAGGCCAAGGATGGTCCCTGGGTGTCTGGCCTGGGGAACTGGATGGGAAATGCAGGCCACTCACTGAGAGGGAGGACAGTTAGAGGAACTTAATTATGGGACTAGGAATGACTCAGTTTAGGTATGCCTGCAATTACTTAAGTTTGAGTGGTTACATAATATCAAACTTTCTTTTCTGATTTTAGGTTTTCTGTGTGCTGGAAACACTGCTAGGTACACCTTCACATTTAAGTGTTCATGATAATTCCATGATGTACTACTATGAGCTACAAACTGAAAAGCTTAGTGCAGATAGACTATCCTCATCTAGCTAGTGACAGAGTCCAGACCTGGTTCTAAAGCTACTGTTTTAAACATAGGAGATAAGGTACAAGAAGTCTTAGCTGACAGCCTGTTTCTGGCTTGAGAGGCCAGGCAGACTATTTTTAAACTTTAAATACGTTCTTACACAAGATGTATTAGAAATATGGAAGGAAAAGCGGCATTTTAAATCTTGTTTTAGACATTACACTTGAGATGTCTGGGGGATTTCTAGTGGAGTAGTACAGCAAGCTGTTGCATCATTAATGTTGCTTATGAATCTAACAAAGGGGAACAATCAAACTTTATTTCCAAAATTGTGAATTCTGGGGTACCTGGGTGGCTCAGCTGGTTAAGAGTCTGCCTTCGGCTCAGGTCATGATCCCAGGGTCCTGGGATTGAGCCCCACATCGCTTCTCCCTCTTCCTCTGCCCCTCCCCCTGCTCATGCTCTGTGTCTCTCAAATAAATAAGTAAAATAAAATATGTATTTTTAAAGATTTCATTTATTTATTTGTCAGAGAGAGAGAGAGAGAACAACCAGGGGGAGCAGCAGGCAGAGGGAGAAGCAGGCTCCCCGCTGAGCAAGGAGCCCGATGTGGGACTCCATCTGAGGACCCTGAGATCATGACCTGAGCTGAAGGCAGATATTTAACCAACTGAGCCACCCAGATGTCCCAGGTAAAATATTTTTTAAAAATATGTGAATTCTTGAAGCTAGGCCGCCATCATGAACGACACAGTAACTATCCGGACCAGGAAGTTCATGACTAACCGACTACTTCAGCGGAAACAGATGGTCATTGATGTTCTTCACCCCGGAAAGGCAACAGTACCTAAGACAGAAATTCGGGAAAAACAAGCCAAAATGTACAAGACCACACCAGATGTCATATTTGTGTTTGGATTCAGAACCCATTTTGGTGGTGGCAAGACAACCGGCTTTGGCATGATATATGATTCCTTGGATTATGCAAAGAAAAATGAACCCAAACACAGACTTGCAAGACATGGCCTGTATGAGAAGAAAAAGACATCAAGAAAACAGCGAAAGGAACGCAAGAACAGAATGAAGAAAGTCAGGGGGACTGCAAAAGCCAATGTTGGTGCTGGCAAAAAGTGAGCTGGAGATTGGACAACAGAAGGAGTAAAGATGCTGCAGTGGCTTTATCTGGTTGTGCAGATTTTTCATGAGAGGATCAATAAACTAAGAATGTTAACGTGAAAAAAAAATATGTGAATTCTTTGGAATGACTTATGGAATTCTCCTTCAGCTAGAGTTTAAGGCATAGTGACTTCTAAGTGTGGAATTTCATATCTATATCTATCTAAAAAATTTTTTTTGGTAAAGGGAAGGTTTCCCACCTCCATCTTCTCCCCACAAAAATGTTCTATCATTTGCCTTATTTATTAACTCAGATTTACTACTTGTTATTACTTATTATTTATTAAACAAATATCTGTCTCCTAGGAGCAAAGAAGCAAATACAGTTCTCAACACATCAAGGATTTAGAATTATGGTAAGAGTTGTACCAATTCAGTCAATTTATTTTTAAGATTTTATTTATTTTTTGACAGAGGGAGAGACAGCGAGAGAGGGAACACAAACGGGGAGTGGGAGAGGGAGAAGCAGGCTTCCCGCTGAGCAGGGAGCCCGATGCGGGGCTCGATCCCAAGACCCTGGGATCATGACCTGAGCCGAAGGCAGACGCTTAATGACTGAGCCACCCAGGCACCCCTAATTCAGTCAATTTTTAAAAATAAAAACAAACAACATGGGGCGCCTGGGTGGCTCAGTCGTTAAGCATCTGCCTTCAGCTCAGGTCATGATCCCAGGGTCCTGGAATCGAGCCCCGCATCGGGCTCCCTGCTCAGCGGGAAGCCTGCTTCTCCCTCTCCCACTCCCCCTGCTTGTGTTCCTGCTCTCGCTGTGTCTCTCTCTGTCAAATAAATAAATAAAATCTTAAAAAAAAAATAATAAAAACAAACAACAAAGCAATCTTCACATCTCACAATTGCACCTGAAAATTTTCCTTTTTTGAAAAGGAAAGAGAGAACTTTTGGGTTAAGAATGTTGTTCATAGGAAAACCTTTTCCTAAATTCCTGATTCTTCTAATACATGTGAGACAACTGTCTCTGCAATCACAGTGAGAATCATAAGCTTAAGCCAGATTTAGTATAAAATTTTATTGTCCTCCCTACTAATGGCTCAAGATTATAAATTTCTACTGACATATAGGTATCTTTTTAAATTCTCTTTTAGAGATAATTACTGAAATATTTACAGATATATGACCTAAGTTCTGCTTTCAAAAGGATGCACAAAAAAAAAAAAAAAAAGAATCCAATGAAAGGGGAAGTGGGTGTGGATATGGGCAAGGTAAGACTGGTCATGCATTGACGGTTTTTATAGCAGAGTGATGAGAATTATGAGAGTTCACTGTACTTTCTACTATTGTGCATATTTGAAGTTTTCCATAATAAAGTATTAATTTTTTTTTAAAGATTTTATTTATTTGACAGAGAGAGCACAAGCAGAGGGAGAGAGAGGGAGAAGAAGGCTCCCTGCTGAGCAAGGAGCCCGATATGGGACTCGATCCCAGGACCCCAGGATCATGACCCGGACTGAAGGCAGTCGCTTAACCAACTGAGCCACCCAGGTGTCCCAAAGTATTAATTTTTAAAAAATATTTATTTATTTATTTTAGAGAGAGAGTGTGTGTGTGAGTGGGAGGAGGGGCAGAGGGAGAGGGAGAGAATCCTCAAGCAGGCTCCCTGCTGAGCGCAGAGCCTGCCTTGGGGCTCAATCCCAGGACCCTGAGATCATGACCTGAGCTGAAATCAAGAGTCAGATATTTAACCGACTGAGCCACCCAGGCGCCCCATAAAGTATGAATTTTTAAAAATTTAGAAACTAGGAGGAAATACACAAAAATGATTAACATGCATATTTGAGTGAAGATACTCAAAATGTTTTCTTACAGTTTTCTATACTCTGTATTCTTCTATTTGAGTATTTTCACCTTTTGTAAGGACAAAACAAAAAAAAAATTAAAAAAAAGATTCTTGGGGCACCTGGGTGGCTTAGTTGGTTAAGTGTCTGCCTTCAGCTCAGGTCATGATCGAAAGGGGCTAGGATCTAGCCCCACATCAGGCTCCCTGCTCAGTGGGGAGTCTGCTTCTTTCTCTCTCTGCCCCTCCTCACCGCTCATTCTCTCTCTCTCTTGAATAAATAAATAAATAAATAAATAAATAAAATCTTTAAAAAAAGATTCTTTTTTTCTAAAGTTTTTTTTTTGTTTGTTTGTTTGTACAGAGAGAGATAGCGAGAGAGGGAACACAAGCAGGGGGAGTGGGAGAGGGAGAAGCAGGCTTCCCTCCTGAGCAAGGAGCCCAATGTGGGGCTCAATCCCAGGACCCTGGGATCATGACCTGAGCCGAAGGCAGACGCTGAACGGCTGAGCCACCCAGGCGCCCTTAAAAAAAGATTCTTATTAAGCTCTTTCATACCTTTGTTCCTAGCCTTGCCACTTTCTGTATTAGGACCATGCATTTTACAGATTACCTGAAAAAACACTGATTTTTCCTTTTCACAGTCTCACATCTGTAAAGCTGTATATGTACATGAAACTCTGCCCTATCTTGACCTTGCCCTTGTAATTTAGGATTCTGCACTTATGAGGCCTTGGGCAAGCTACTTAATCTCGTTGACTCTCAATTTCTTATCTTTTAAAATAGGGGGAAAAAAGCCAAATCAGAGACATAAATGACAATGTATGCAAATAACAAGACAGAGAACATTGATGAATTCCAGGGGCTGTGCTAGGAACTTTATACACATTTATTCCTCTCAAAAATAGCTCTTTTAAGTAAGAAAAATATGACTAGTTCATTACTAATGAGCAAAGGATATGAACATACAATTAATTTATTCCATTAACAAATATTTATTCAGCAGCTACTATGTTTTAGGCACCATGCTACAAGCAATACCAATGGTCAAGAAGTATGTGAGCAAATGGTCATCTATCATAATCCATAGTCAAAGGAATGCAAGTGAAATCAAAAGTAACTTTTCCATTTTTCACCCATTGAATGGTCTACATTTAAAGTAAGTGTTTTCTGCAGGATTAGATGAATGTGGTGTTTTGGGATCTCTCTACTGTGTGGGCAGATGCATAGATGCATAATCTTCCTGAAGGCACTTGAGCAATGTGATTAAAACAGCTATCTAAAAATCACCAACCAGAGGGCGCCTGGGTGGCTCAGATGGTTAAGCGTCTGCCTTCAGCTCAGGTCATGATCTCAGGGTCCTGGGATCAAGTCCCGCATCGGGTTCCCTGCTCAGTGCAGAGCCTACTTCTCCCTCTCCCTCTGCCACTCCCTCTGCTTGTGCTCTTCTGTCTATCTCTCTGTGAAATAAATAAATAAAATCTTTAAAAATAAATAAATAAATAAAATAAAAAAATAAAAATAAAAATCACCAACCAGAGAATGAAGCACTCCTCGTGATTTGTGGTTTCTATATACCATTTGGGACTATACCAAAATACCAAAAAAACCCACCAAAAACAAAAAACCAAAAAACCCACGACTCCTTGGAAAATGGCTACTTCCAGGTGGGAGGTAGGAAATGAACAAGGAGAGCCTGGTACATCTTGTGGCAGACAGCAAGCAAGTGATCAAAGACTAATGGGGTCATACCAAAGGACAAAGAAGCCAGCTGGAAGAGGCTCCACATCCCAAACATGGAACAATTTGAGCATCAATGAGAGTACAACCAAATTGTATTTAAATAAGTATGCTACACACCCCTAAACTTGTAAGTTATCATGGCCGAATGCAAGGGAACCAACTCATTATTTTGAAAACCAATAAAGAGAAAGAAAGAAGCATTTATCTTGCCTTTCCTTACTATAACATGGGTAACCAAATGGTAGTTAAAGGGAAGTTTTTCTTCATAAAAATGTTTTGGCTAATAAAGGAAGAAGAAATAGGGTATCATTTGTAATCCTTAATGGATTAACAGATCAATTGAACAATACTTGCTAACATCATAAAAAGACACCTCAATGTTTCATCTCAATATCTCAACAAACAGAAACAAAAACAAAGACCTTCCTCAATCTGATCAAGCCTCTACATAACAACTACCAATTTATAAGAAATACCAAGGATAGTGGAGCATGTTAAACAATGCCATGAGGGGGGTGCCTGCGCGGCTCAGTCATTAAGCATCTGCCTTCGGCTCAGGTCATGATCCCAGGGTCCTGGGATTGAGCCCCGCATCGGGCTCCCTGCTCAGCGGGAAGCCTGCTTCTCCCTCTCCCACTCCCCCTGCTTGTGTTCCCTCTCTCACTGTGTCTCTCTCTGTCAAATAAATAAATAAAATCTTTAAAAAACAAAACAAAAAACAAAAAAAACAATGCCATGAGGGCACCTGGGTGGCTCAGTCCGTTAAGCATCTGCCTGCGGCTCAGGTCATGATTCCAAGGTTGTGGGACCGAGTCCCACGTCAGGCTCTTTGTTCAGCGGGGAGCCTGCTTCTCCCTCTGCTTGTACTCTCTCTGTCAAATAAATAAATAAAATCTTTTTTAAAAAACCCAACCAGGGCGCCTGGGTGGCTCAGTCGTTAAGCGTCTGCCTTCGGCTCAGGTCATGATCCCAGGGTCCTGGGATCGAGCCCCGCATCGGGCTCCCTGCTCCGCGGGAGGCCTGCTTCTCCCTCTCCCATTTCCCCTGCTTGTGTTCCCTCTCTCGCTGTGTCTCTCTCTGTCAAATAAATAAAATATTTAAAAAAAACAAAACAAAACCCAACCAACCAACAAACAAAAACAATGCCATGGGATGCAGTCAGCAAAAACCAGGCTCTGAGAAACTCTACAAGGCAAACAATCTAGTTTCTTCAGAAAATAAATTACCAGGGAAAAAAAGGATGAGGAAGAATGGATAAACAGACTTCAGAGATGTGACAACTGCAATTTCTGGACATAATTTGGATCTCAATTAACTTAAAAAAAATCAACATTTATCAATTAGAAATTGGAACACTGACCATCAGATCTGGAATGACAGTATTTTTTTTTTTTAATGTTTGTTTGTTTTTTAAGCAGGCTCCATGCCCAGACAGAGCCCAAAACAGGGCCTGAACCCATGACCCCGAGATCAAGACCTGAGCTGCAATCAAGAGTTGGACGCCTAACCGAATGAGCCACCCAGGCACCCCGCCATTTTTTTTAAGGAGTGAAAATCTTTTCTCAAATTGTGATATATTTTAGAGATACATACTGAAATATTTATGGATGAAATTATGTAGCTGGGATTTACTTCCCACTGACATGAGGGTGGGGGAGAGGGTAGGAATACAGATAAAACAAGACTGGCCATTAGCTGATAATTACTGAAGCTGGTGATGGGGGCACTAGGGGTACATTATAAGATTCTGTGTGAACAGAAAGTTTCAAAACGGTATATACATTTTGATCTAGCATTTCCACTTTTAGGAATTTATCTTAAAGAGATATCACACATATACAAAATAATTTATGTGCAAGGATATTTATTATAGGATTGAAAGCAAAGAATAATGAAAAAAACTAAATCGACAGGATAAATAATGAAACACATATACTATGCAGCTGTTAAGAATAAGGCAACTATGTATGTATCGATATGACCCAATTTCAAGGTTTATGGATAAGCAAAAATAGCAAGTATAGAAATTTGTTACCATTTATGTAAAAAAAAACTTTTATAAAGACTTATGTACATGTCTACACTTAGGAGGTAAACATAAAAATCAGGAAGTATATACAAGAACTTGATACAGTGATAGGTACATACAGTAACAGGGTGGGAAGGGTGTGGACATTGACTTATGTCTGTACACCAAATCGTAACTTTAAAATATTTATCCTGTGCATGTGTTTTAACTATTCAAAGTAACACTTATTAATGTCATAGCTTTGAGCCCCTCCAAATGTACATCCTAATCATGAAACCACTTAAAAATGACATACAGAATACTACTTTCTAACCCTGTGTAGGCAGTGACACATGTAGAAAATACAGGTGCCTTAGTGAACACTCAGGATGACTGAGAAGATGGATGGCTTCAGGACACAACAGGCCTGTTGGCCCTGACACTGCCTGGACTGAGGGGATGCTTCTTGAGATTCCCCAGATTCATTCACAAGCTCTAATCCAGATATCACTGGGGTTGGATCAGGGCTCTTGGCCCTATCACTGTCATCTGGAGTGATATCAAAATTCTGAAAACATAATTAACCCAAAATAGGTGAAATTCTAGATATTCCATTTAGAATGAGCTTTTTTTTTTAAGATTTTATTTATTTATTTGACAGAGAGAGAGAACAAGCAGGAGGAGCAACAGAGGGAGAGGGAGAAGCAGGCTCCCCACTGAGCAGGGAGCCTGATGCAGGGCTCGATCCCAGGACCCTGTGATCATGACCAAAGTTGAAGGCAGACGCTTAACTGACTGAGCCACCCAGGCGCCCCTGAGCTTCTAACTTTAAAGAGACTGGATTCAATTAGCAGGGATTTTATTTATATTTATTTTCACAAATGATAATCATCTACAATTTCTTTCTTGGGAGCCATCCTTGTTGAATTTTTTTTAATCATAATTTTATTTAGCCTTAAAAATAAACTGGCAAGCTTCTCTCAGGGATTATCTATCTGTTCCTTGAAGTTTTAGTAGGTTAAACTATTTTTTTTGAAGGGGCAGACTGACTTTTTATGTCCTTCTACAATCATTGATTTATTCAGGTATTCCATATCTTTGTGAACTTTGATATTTTTGTAAAAATCTATTCAAATTTCCTAATACATTAAAATCATGCATAGTAGCTTTTTAAAAGGAATATTCACCCCTTCCTTATTCATAATGCTAAACATTTTCTTTTCTAGATCAGGGTTGTTAATTGTCCATCTTACATTGTTAAATAAATAACCTTCATATTAAGTCTACTGTTGTTTTCTATTTTATTATTTTTTGTTTTTAATGATCATTCTTACCACTGATTAGGGTTTATTTCCCTCTAATGTTTAGAGTTGACCATTCATTCAATGTGCTTAGTATGTAACTGCCAACAAGTAGGTGCTGGAGATCTACATTTGGAGAACAAAGCCCTTACCTTCACTCCTTGGGTTGACAGGAACACAGCTTTGGCTATACTGAACTGGTTTTGATGTGCAGAACTTTTTGACTGCTTTTCAAGTTCTACCTGAAGGTGGCTTTAGATTTCCAAATGGGCAGATTTCTTTTGGCTACTCTTCTGTTAGCTTCTACTCTTGTGACTTTCTAGCTTTAAATATCATGACGACCGCATGATAATTACACTTGATTACTCTTTTCTAGAATGAATTATCATTAACAAGTGGTTATGAAAGCTTTTTAATACTTGACACATTCAGAAGGCCTCGTCTCACAAGAACTCCTTAACACTAATACCGTTACTAAGTAACAACGGTAACTAATATTTATTGAATACAGGCTTTATATAAAATATCTGATAGGAAAACTCTATTGGGTAAGTATAATGATCACTGGGGCACCTGGGTGGCTCAGTCGTTAAGCATCTGCCTTTGGCTCAGGTCATGATCCCAGAGTCCTGGGATCGAGTCCCACATTGGGCTCCCTGCTCCGCGGGAAAATCTGCTCTCCCTCTCCCACTCCTGCTGCTTGTGTTCCTGCTCTCGCTATCTCTGTCTCTGTCAAATAAATAAATAAAATATTAAAAAAAAAAGTATAATGATCACTGCTTAAAAACAAGTAAACTGAGGAACAGGAAGACTGCATTATTTGTCCAGTGCTATACAGTCGGTAACTGGTGGAGCTGAGATAATGTTAAGTAAGATGTATGTCTTACTTAAGGGTAAAAGGCACATTCACAAAATATCTTAATATGAGGAATTCTCAGAAGTTTAACACATTTTGAGTGGTAATAGAAAGGTTTTCTATATTCATATTAATATTTATTTCAGCCTATGTTTTCTGATGCTTGGTAAGCAGTGAGTGTGAGGCAAAAAGAATTCCCACATTTATTGGATTTTCTTCTGCTATGAGTTATCCGATGTTCCGTAATGGAAGTGATAAGTGAAGGTTTTCACATTAATCACATTACATATACATTATCTAATACTGAGTCAGGTGTGAACTCCATGTAAAGGCTCCTACACCCCTAACATTCAAGGCTTTCTAACCAGTATGGATTCTGTAGTGTTCGATGAGCTGTGAGCCAAGAATAAAGGCCTGCCCACATTCTCTACATTCATAAGGTTTGATCCCAGGATGAATTCTCTGATGTTCAGTAAGTTGTGAACTACGAATAAAGGCCATTCCACATTCCCTACATTGATAGGGTTTCTCACAAGTATGAATTCGCTGATGATGGGTCAGTTGTGAAACACGAATAAAGGCTTTCCCACATTCCTTACATTCATAGGGTTTGTCACCTGTATGAATTCTCTGATGTTGAATAAGGTATGAACTACGACTAAACGCCTTCCCACAGTCCTTACATTCATAAGGTCTGTCACCAGTGTGAACTCTCTGATGTCGTGTAAGCTGTGCGTGTTGTCTAAAGGCCTTCCCACATTCCTTACATTCGTAGGGTTTCTCCCCAGAATGAATTCTTTGATGTCGAGTAACTTCTGAGCTATGAATAAAGCCCTTCCCACATTCCTTACACTCATAGGGTTTCTCACCAGTATGAATCCTCTGGTGGACAGTAAGCTGTGAATGCTGTCTAAAGGCTTTCCCACATTCTTTACATTGATAAGGTCTAGCACCTGTATGAATTCTCCGATGAACAGTAAGTTGTGAGCCACGAATAAAAGCCTTCCCACAGTCTTTACATACATAGGGTTTCTCACCTGTGTGAGTTCTTTGATGCAGAATAAGTTGTGAATGCTGTCTAAAGGTCTTTCCACATTCTTTACATTCATAGGGTTTGACACCAGTATGAAGTCTTTGATGTAGAATAAGTTCTGAAGTACGGCCAAAAGCCTTCCCACATTCCTTACAGTCATAAGGTTTCTCACCTGTATGAATTCTCTGATGTTGAACAAGGTGTGAGGCACGACTAAAGGCCTTCCCACATTCCTTACATTCAAAAGGTTTTTCACCAGTGTGAGTTTTCTGATGCTGAATAAGGTGTGAGCCACGGCTAAATGCTTTTCCACATTCATTACATTCAATCAGTTTTTCACCAATCTCATTGTTCTGATGTAAAGTGAGGGATGTACGATGCTCAAAAGTGGGCATGTTTTCATACATGACTTTTACTTGCTTGAAACAGCATTCCTGAGTTACTTGTTGTCTTTCAAATTGGCCTTTGTATTCCCAGCCATCTCTCAAACTAGAGCCATCAAAATCACAGCATTTAAGGCTTTCCATTATTTCCCAACTGAATGACTCTACTTCAGAAATATCTTTTTGTGGAAATTTCTCACACCTGGACTCCAGCTCTGAAAAAGGAAAAAAAAAAATACAAGCAGTTTTATTCTTTTAAGAGAAATAAAAAATTCTATAGCAGACCAGAGAGACAAAATGAAAATCACCTTAAAAAGTGAATGGCTTATGTAAGTCTAAATATTGCTGTGCAATTTCTGCAGAGCACATGAAAGCACAAATATGATGAGAGCTCATATGGTGCCAGAAGGAAGCAAGAAAAGAAATTAAGCTGGGGTTTCTCAATTTTATAAAGATTAGAATCATCCAGGAAGCCTGTTAACAATTTATTATAAAGGTCTGAGACCACCCCAGACTGAATCAAAATCTATAGGAGTAGGGACAAGGCATATGTGTGCATATACTTGCCTATATGTATATATCTATATATACTTAAAAAGCATATATATATATTAAAGATATGGTATGAGGTTTCTTTTTTTTTTTTTTTTAAGATTTTTATTCATTTATTTGTCAGAGAGAGAGAGAAAGAGAGCACAAGCAGGGGAAGTGGCAGGCAGAGGGAGAAGCAGGCTCCCCACTGAGCAAGGAGCCCGATGTGGGGCTCGATCCCAGGATCCTGGGATCATGACCTGAGCTGAAGGCAGATGCTTAACTGACTGAGCCACCCAGGCGTCCCTATATATATTTAAATTGAGGTAAGATTCACAGAACATAAATCCCATTTTAAAGAGTACAATTTAGTAGTTTGTGATACATTCTCAATGTCATGAAACTATTGCCACTATCTAGTTCCAGAACATTCTCATCACCCCAAATAGAAACCTTGTGCCCATTAAGGAGTCATTCATCATTTTCCATTCCCTCCAGCCCCCAGTAGTCACTAACAGCAGAGAACCATTAATTCTGTCTCTATGAGTTTTCCAGTTTCTGGGCACTTCATATAAATAAAGCATTTGTGTGTGTGTGTGTGTGTGTGTGTGTTTTAAGATTTATGTTAGGGGGTGCCTGGGTGGCTCAGTCGTTAAGCGTCTGCCTTCGGCTCAGGTCATGATCCCAGGGTCCTGGGATCGAGCCCCGCATCGGGCTCCCTGCTCCGCGGGAAGCCTGCTTCTCCCTCTCCCACTCCCCCTGCTTGTGTTCCCTCTCTCACTGCCTCTCTCTCTCTGTCAAATAAATAAATAAAATCTTAAAAAAAAAAAAAAAAGATTTATGTTAGAGAAAGAGAGAAAGAGAAAGTGGGGGGGGAGGGGCAGAGGGAAAGAATCTCAAAGTAGACTGCCCATTGAGTGTAGAGCCCGATGCAGGGCTGTATTTCATGACCCTGAGATCATGACCTGAGCCAAAAACCAAGAGTCGGATTGAGCTACCCTCATGCCCCAGCATCTGTGTTTTTAACAACATGATGCTGATGCCAATCAAAATGAAAATCCCTGCTTAAATTTTTCCGTAGCCTTCTGGGCATTTCCAAAGTCACTGGTAAAATTCCAATAAATTCCAAAGTCATTGCCATGGTTCACAGGCTCTTGGCAAAGCGAGTCCCTGCCTATCTTTGTTGTCATTCTTTCTTTTTTTTTTTTTAAGATTTTATTTATTTATTTAACAGAGAGATAGTGAGAGCAGGAACACAAGCAGGGGGAGTGGGAGAGGGAGAAGCAGGCTTCTTGCTTTTTTAAAAAAAAAAAACAGAATTTGTTGAGCAGACCTACACAAAAGGAAATGTTAAGTTTTTTTTTTAAAGATTTAAAGAAAAAAGGAAAAAGCTTTATATTTTAGTATTCTTAAATAGATTTTTTCAAAAGATTTTATTTATTTATTTGACAGAGAGAGACACAGTGAGAGAGGGAACACAAGCAGGGGGAGTGGGAGAGGGAGAAGCAGGCTTCCCGCCGAGCGGGGAGCCCAATGCGGGGCTCGATCCCAGGACCCTGGGATCATGACCCGAGCTGAAGGCAGACGCTTAACTGACTGAGCCAACCAAGGCGCCCCAAGGGTGTTCTTTAGACAGAGGAAAAATAATCTCAGATGAAAGTAAATAATAATAATAATAACAGAGAAGTTAGGGGGGTATTCAAAGTATTCAAGGATTAAGTATTCAGTATTAAGTATTCAAAGATTCCAATATCGTCCAGCACGTGCTAATTAATAACACTTGATAATCTTTACTTAGTGGTCACTCCTGCATGCCATTGTTCTGGGCAGTTTCATATGATTAATTCCTGTAACAATCACAATAATAACTACATAAGGAAGGCTCTGTTTTTAACTCATTTGCAGAGGATAAAACTGAAGCACTCTAGAGAATTTAAGCAATTTACCTAAACTCACAGATCTAGTAATTGGCAGAGCCAGGATTTGAACTCAGTCTGATTCCCAAGTCAGTGTCCTTAGCCACTCTACGTGACCGTCTCTCTCAAACATTTAGAGAATAAATGAATTGCTGAATTGGGTAAAGTGAGCTGTTTTAAGAAATTAAGTATTTTTTAAGGGATGAAGATACTTGCAGGAAAAAGGATCCAAAGTACAGGTAAAAAGGCAGCCACTGAGGAAGAAGGGAGCATGTCCTTTTTTGAAATGGGAGGAAACCAAGCAAGAAGAAAGAGAGGGATTAATGGGGGTAAGGGCAAGGTTCCCTTGGGATCAGATGCTGACAAGATTTTTGCTCTTCATGTCTTCATGTCTCAGGCTGTTGTTCGGCAATTTTCGGTATGGCTTGGAGGGAAGCTTCTCAACAATAACTCAAGCTACTGCTATCAGTTGACTCACCCACTTCCCAATGACCTCTCCCAGTGGATCACCCCTCACTCACCTGGATACCATGGTCCTGTCATATCATTTGTAATCATCCAGGGTTCTCTCCCTTGCTCCAATAAGGAAATGACATCAGGCTTAGAAATGGAAAGTCCTGTTTACAGGAAAAGAAATGGAGCATGATTGTCCTGTTCCAAAATTCAAACCCAGTCCCTTGGTCACCAAGGAAGAGAGACAATTATGAAGGAAGGAGTAAAGTTTGTCCAAAGGATAGGAAGACAGGGGTGCCCATGGAACTACCCATTTCCCCTTCCATAAAGCACAAACAATTCCCTTGGGAGCAGAGAGCAGACATTCAGCCAGAAACTTATAAGTCTCCCTAGAAATTCACCATGAAGATACCAGAAATTCCAGAAGGCTAGTCCTGAATTATTTAGAGTAGATAACTATGGTGGTCATTCTCCATTTGCCCTCTCCTCCCTGCTCAATCCATTCCTCCCTGTTCTTGGTCCTGCCCCAGAAAGCTTACCTGTAAGGACTGTATTATCCTGGCCCTATGGTTTCTCATTGGTTTGGCATTATGGAAAGCATCAGCAGGAGGCCAGTGGGTAGGATGAGAGAGTTCAGAGTATTTATCCCTCTCCCTCCCTCCTCTGACTGGGGTGTTCTGGAAGTGGCTACAGTTGCTGCTGGGTCCTTCTCCGTGACTCCAGCTCTCACCATGGTCCAGTGGCAGTTTTCCCTCTATACCAGAGGTGATAACAACCTTCCATTGTTGTAGTCCCTGGGAGCCTTGTTTCCTGTCTGGCCCTGCATTACACAACATCCTTACCTAGTGAGACCAAGTTACTGAAGTTCTCCAGAGTCACATCCCTGTATAAGTCTCTCTGGGCAGGTTCCAGGCACTTCCATTCTTCCTGAGAGAACTCTATGGCCACATCCCTGAATGTTACGAATCCCTGAAATAATAAACCCATGCATTACTAGTAAATGAAAGGACTTTTATTTTTTTCATTTCTTGCGAAAATTTTCAAAACATTTCACAAAAGTATATAGAGTAGGATAATGACCCCCATGAACCCATCGCTCTGCTTCAACAATTAACATGACTTTGCAAATCTTGTTTTATTTCTTCCCTTCTGTGTTTTTCACCCCTGGTGTATTTTGAGGCAGATCCTACATAGCAAATACCAAACATCAATGTATTTTAACTATAAATACTTTAGCAGCTAACAGATCAGTCTTTTTTTTTTTAAGCATACCAACCAGAATACCATTATCATACTTAATAAAATTAACAATAATTTCCTAATAACCAGATCAAGTTTCAAATTGCCCCAATCTTCTCAAAAGTGATTATTTTTTTACAGTTGGTTTGTTCAAATCAAGATTCAAATTAGATCTACATATTGCATTTAGAGGATAGGTTTCCTTAAGTCTCTAGAATCTATAAGAGCCCCCAGAAACCCTTCAAAAATTTTTATTGCTATTTATTTATTAAAGAAACATTTGAATCAGTAGAATCTCTCACATTGTTGGCTTATTGCATCTACATGGAATGGTTTAAGATGTTGCTTTACTTCCATACTTTGTGTGAAAAGGTAGTTAGATCTGTAGGCCTGATTCACATTTTCTTTGGAGGGGCAGGAATATATCAGAGGTGGTGCTATGTACTTCCTATCGCATCCATCAGGAGGCACATAATAACTGGTTGTACCATTTTAAATGAAGTTGAAATTGATGAGTAGGTTTAGGTTTTGACAATCTGACTCATCCAGGAAAATGTCTGAAAGATGGAAAGAGAGGAGATGGAGAAGGGCATTGTAAGAAGGAGGTGATCAAGCAAGCAAGCGAGCTAGGGCGGGATGACTATGCCATGAAGGTAGTATAATAAGTACATTTATTTGACTAGAAGCTTACATACTTTTGAATATTCCTGTAGCTAGAGCTAAAACCTCTTTCATACAGTAGGACTCCTATTTCCTAGAAGGGTCTGGGAATGAACAAAATCTAGCTAAGTGGGATCTTTTTTTTTTTTTAAAGATTTTATTTATTTGACAGAGAGAGACACAGCGAGAGAGAGAACACAAGCAGGGGGAGTGGGAGAGGGAGAAGCAGGCTTCCCGCGGAGCAGGGAGCCCGATGTGGGGCTCGATCCCAGGACCCTGGGATCATGACCTGAGCCGAAGGCAGACGCTTAACCACTGAGCCACCCAGGTGCCCCGCTAAGTGGGATCTTACAAATAAACAAAATAGCATATACAAAATACACAGCAAACAAGGGCCTTGCAAATAATAAAGTCTTTTAAAAATTTCTCCATGGAGATAATGAAAAAGATAGAATCCAAAATGTCTTATAAATCTCTAACTTAAAATATAGGACTTATAGAAGTTTTAAAACTATCCTATATTCACAATAAATGAAAAAAAACTGTCCTAGAGACCCAGGTTCATAATTAGTTGGAGGATCTCAATCCGGGTTTTCCCTTCCCCTTCAGGCATTTGGGATCATGCAGGGGATGGTCCGGTTGTTACAATGTTGGGGGAGGTTGGCTGGGACTGGGGGCTGCGTGCTGTTGACTTTTAGCGCCTTGCATCAGGAATGTTGTGTCCTGGTTTATCTGGGCCATGTACCCAGGACAGTCCCATACAATAAAGAACCGTACTGCTGAGAATGCCAACAGTGTCTCCACCGAGAAGCAGTTTGTTAGATATCATGAGCATATTTTTTGTGATGGCAAATTTTATAGTAAACACAGGGATTTTTTTTTTAAAGATTATTTATTTATTTGAGAGAGAGAGAATTAGAGAGAGCAAGCACATGAGAGGGGGGAGGGTCAGAGGGAGAAGCAGACTCCCCGCCGAGCAGGGAGCCTGATGCAGGACTCGATCCAGGGACTCCAGGATCATGACCTGAGCCGAAGGCAGTCGCTTAACCAACTGAGCCACCCAGGCGCCCTAAACACAGGGATTTTTATTTGCTGTATAATGATGCACCTTATGTCCTGGAAGATGTAATTATCCCCTTATTTGGGAGCATCTAACTTAAAATCTTTAATGTTTATTATGTACCTGTTAATTATCTATTATTCTTCACTGTCCACTTTTCCTTGTTCCTGAAATAAGAAAGCCAATGGAAGGTGCACCTCAGTCACATATATATGGCTCACAACTAACACATATTGATCAACCTCAAAATGGACAATTTTATGGTTGTCTCTCATAAATTCCCTTGCAAGACCAAAGAACTTTCTGTAACCAAAGTTCCCAATCACAGTCCCCATCCTGAAGGCCTCCTAAAATAGGAGATGTCACCACACACTGAGACCAAGACCAACCACTCCAGCTCTGACCATGTGTACACGGCAAGGGTGGGGAGGCTTCTACTGCAATCACCTAGGCTATAACACCTATTTAATGCTTCTCTAAGCTCTCAAGAAGGTAAGGAAAATTAAATCCCAGAGCTAACAGCAATGATAAAAACAATAAACACCACACACACATGCAATTGAACACAGAGATAAGCAAATATGTTAGCAGGGGCCACCCTGAAGTCAAACAGTTTGGGAATTAACCTTAGTATGGGGCCTAGGACACATACCAAATGGAGTGAGAGCCCATGACCCTCACTTTAAAGCTGGGATCCTAGAAGAGCTCTCTCTGTGAAATGGTAGGCTCCAATGAAAACCTTGTTGGAAAAAAGTAACAAGGAACCTTCTGCACTCCAGGTGAGAAAAAAAGGATTATCATTAATGATAACACTATTACTACTAATAATCATTTCCCTTGCCGATCTACAACCCAGGGCCTACTTTCAAGGAAGCCTGGAATTTAAAGTAACATTATTCATGCAGTTGGAGGAAACCCCATGTGAAAAATTAGTGTGCCAAGTTTGAGAACACTCATAGGTGCAAAACCTTTCTGAAGAAAGGCATCCTCTGCCCAGTTCCCTAAGGACTACCACATACTAAATTAAGTCAACTAAGACAATTCAAGAGGGAAAGATCAGTCTTTTTAACAAATAGCGCTGGGACAAGTAGATATTCATGTGCAAAGAAAGAAGTTAGACCCCACCTCATACCGTATATAAAAATTAACTCAAAATACGTTGCAGAACTAAATGTAAGGTTGTAGAGCTAACACTACAATTCTTAGAAGAAAACATAGTATGACTTCATGACCTTGGTCAGGCAGTGGGTTCTTAGATATGGCATCAAACACAGTAACAAAAGGACAAACAGTTAAAATAAACTTAATCAAAACTAAAAACATTTGTGCTACAAATAATTCCATCAAGTAAGTAAAAATCCCAGGGCACCAGTTGGTTCAGCATCTGACTTTTGATTTAGGCTCAGGTCATGATCTCAGGGTTGTGAGATCAAGCCCCACTTCGGGCTCTGAGCTGGGTGGAGGAGCCTGCTTAAGATTCTCTCCCTCAGGATGCCTGAGTGGCTCAGTCAGTTAAGTGTTTGCCTTCGGCTCAAGTCATGATCCCAGGGTCCTGGGATCAAGTCCCGCATCGGGCTCCTTGCTACTCGGGGAGCCTGCTTCTCCCTCTGCCTGCAGCTCCCCCTGCTTGTACTTGCTCTCTGTCTCCATCTCTCTCTCTGACAAATAATAAATAAAATCTTATAAAAAAAAAAATTCTCTCCCTCTCCTTCTGCCCTGCTCCACCCCCTCCATTAAAGAAAGAAAGAAAAAGAAAGAAAACATCCAAATCAAAAAACTGGGAGAAAATGCTTGCAAATCTTATATCTGATAAGGGACCTGTGTCCAGAATATATAAAGAACTCTTGCAATTCAACAAAAAAGACAAAACAATTAAAAGCTAAGCAAAGAATCTGAGTAGTGATTTCTCCAGAGAAGATCTACAAATGGCCAACAAGCATATGAAAAGATGTTCAATACCACTAATCATTAGGGAAATGCAAATCAAACCTATAAGAGGCCACCTCACATCCTTTAGGATGACTATTACCAAAAAACCAAAATAACACATGTTGGTGAGGATGTAGTGAAATCAGAACCCTCTTACATTGCTGGCAGGAATGTAAAATGGGGCAGCTACTTTGGAAAACAGTTTTGACAGTTTCTCCAAACGTTAAACATAGAATTATGTAGGTACAGAGAAATGGAAACATATGTCCACCCCCAAACCCTGGTACACACCAATGTTCACAGTAGTGTTATTTGTGATAGCCTAAAAGCAGAAATAACCCAAATGTCCATAAACTGATATATTGAAGAATAAAATGTGGAATATATATATCCATGGAATATTATTTGGTATAAAAACAAATAAACTACTGATAAATGCTACAACATGGATGAAGCTTGAAAACATACTATGTCAAAAAAGCCAGACATGAAAGAGCAAATATTGTAAGATTCTATTCATATGAAATGTCCAGGATAGGCAAACCCACAGAGACAGACAGTAAATGAGTGGTTGCCAGTGGATAAGGAGGAGACATTGAGAGAGACTGTTAATGCAAATGGGATTTCTTTTTGGGGTAATGAAAATGTTCTAAAATGGATTGTGCTGACGGTTGTAGAACTCTATAAATACACTAAAAACCACTGAACTTTACACTTACATGGGTGAACTTCATCATATGTAAATTATATATACAATAAGGCTGTTAAAAAAAATTTGAGGACCTCAAAGAACTGTTAATGCTGGGTATATCTATCAATAGTTACATTAGAAATTAAAAGTGAGAGATTTAAAAATACTAATTAATTTATTAAAATAACCAATAATAAGCCTGTTACATGTTATGTAATATACTTTTTAAGAAAAATAACTATTGTCAAAAAATTTAATAGCTTTGTTTTATATTTTTGCAATCTCTTTTATGACTGGCTGAATAAAAAGTTGGATTTTCACATCTACTTCTACATTCAATCTGTTGGGATAACACATATTATATAGCTTCTAGGAAACTACACTGTACACTCATTGGAGAATGTGACTGAAAAAGGCAAGTAACATTTTAGTATTAACTCCTGAAAGGATGTCAAAGTCTTCCTGGACCATGCTTTGAGAACTGCTAATCTAGTGCTACACAACTTAACATGAATGATTTGTAAACACATGTGTTGAATGAAAAAATCTGGTAAAAAATATAGAGTACGATAACTGTACAAAAATGTAAAAACAAAAAACTCGATAGTATATTGCTTAGTAGCATTCATTCATGGTAAAACTATTATAAAAAATCAAAGGACTGATTGACACAAAATTGAAAGCAGTGATTACCATTGGTGGGAACAGTAATGCAATGTGGGTTGGGATATGATCTGGGAAGGGAATGCAGGCTGCTCAGATGGGATATTAATCTGGGTAATGAGTACATTGATACTTTATTATTTTTTACACCATATACATGTTATAGATAGGTTTTTAAAAATATTTTATTTATTTATTTGACAGAGAGAGACACAGTGAGAGAGAGAACACAAGCAGGGGGAGTGGGAAAGGGAGAAGCAGGCTTCCTGCAGAGCAGGGAGCCCGATGTAGGGCTCGATCCCAGGACCCTGGGATCATGACCTGAGCAGAAGGCAGACGCTTAACGACTGAGCCACCCAGGCGCCCCTATAATTTTTTTTATATATTCTTTGGTAGTATGAAATGTTTTATGATTTTTAACGAGGGAGTAACATTTAAAAATAGAAGAACAGAAACCACCTAGATTAATGGAAAAGATCAAAGTTATCTCATCTCTGGCCCCACTCAACCGTGGTTCTGTTAAGGGGGGGGCTCTCATATTTCTCTTAAGAGAATATATTTCTGCTCCACTGGTAAGAGCACTGTGTGTCTATGTCTATACTGTTGGAGAAGAGAGAGCCACTCATCTCTGGAATGAAGGAACTGGAAGCAAGAATGGGGCTCAGTGAGACAGGGAAGTTTCAGGATGAAGAACACACCTGTTCATATGATTTGAAAGGAAGAGAGATTATTTCAAGTATAGAGGAAATTCAACTTACCTGTGCCATGGCTTTTAGAACTACCTGAGCTGCTCTGATTTCTTTAGATTCTTCTCTTGGACAAATGCAGAGTCCTAAAAAAGCAGAGTAGGGGGGAAAAAGGGGAAATCTCTCATAAACTGAGCTTGCCTGAGCACTCCTAAATAGAGGACCTTAAAATAACTGTACCCAATGTCCCTGCTTTGCTTCCCTTGCCCTCCCCCTTGTCCCACCACCCAACACTCATATCAATAACTAAAGAGTTAACAAAACCCAGCCCCTTCTGCAACTCTAGGGAAACTAAAAGATAGTCAACGAAGATAGGTTCCAGCACTCACATAGAATCTAACCGCCTCAGCAGGAGGGATTCCAGCCTGAATAGTTCTCCAACTTGCTGATGCTAATTTATACTCTATATGGGGCCTAGATGGCTCCCACCTATTCCAAGCTGATCTTCCTCTGCAACTGCTGCAAGGATGATCAAAACTCAGACTTGCTCACTTTACCCGCTAAGGCTGAGGACAGTACCCACAGGCTAGGAGCATAGCAGCATAGCATACCTGTGGAGGTCAAACCCTGAGAAAAAGATATCCCTAAACAAAGTCTTCTAGCTACTCTGGGCTCAACAGGCAAAACCTCCTGGGTACTTCCCTGAATCTACTTCCTCCTTTTTTTTTTTTTTTAAGATTTTATTTATTTGACACAGAGAGAGAGACAGTGCACAAGCAGGGGGAGCAGCAGGGGCAGAAGGAGAAGCAGACTCCCTGCTGAGCAGGGAGCCCAATGTGGGACTGGATCCTAGGACCCTGGGATCATGACCTAAGCTGAAGGCAGATGCTCAATTGACTGAGCCACCCAGGTGCCCCTACTTCCTTCTTCTAAGTCCAGAAAGGAATACCACCTACACCAGAGGCTTCATCAGAGACTCCAACCCTGGCTGGACTCACCAGACAGGAGCAAGAAAATCACAGTAAATAGGTATCTTACAAGCATATCTGCATATCCAGAGTATTGACTTGAATGGGAACTCAATTTCTAGAAGCCTCTTGGGCCAGCACTCCTAATTTTCAATCTAAGCCTCCCCTCCTCCTTTCCTGCAGAACATTACTTCCTCACTGGCTGGTGTTTGCTAAGGCTGGAGTTCTGTGGAAAATCGCCTCAGAGTAATGAGAACTCAGGGGTTTTAAGGAGGGTGGTAAGGCTGGTTCTAATCAGAGGTGCAAGAAGCTTCCTATGGTTTTTGGGTGGGTGGGTCAGAAGGAAGACTAACTTACTCAATGGCAGTGGTGTCAAGGAAAATGCCCTATAAGTTGTAGAATATGAATTGGGACTTAAAAATCAGATTATTTTATTAGGCAGAAAAGGTACAGAAGAGTATTCTGATCAATGAAGAGCAGTGACAAAAACAGTGGACCAAAAGTATATGGTGTATCTGTGGAGGAGAGAATAATTTGGAATGACTTGTACAGTTTGGGGAAAGGTCTAGACCAGTGCTGTCCAACAAATCTTTCTGCGATAATGGAAATCTCTGTATCTGTACCATCAATAATGTAGCCATCAGCCACATGCACTAAGCAATTAAAAAGTGCCTCGTATGATTTTTTCCTGAATTTTAAATTAAATTTAAATTTAATTAGTTCTAGAATCTAGAGGAAGATAATGCTGGAGGTGCTATCAGGGGTTGGAAAATGAAGGCGAATGAATGAAATAAGATAATAATAATGAGGGCAAAGACCAGGTCTCATCATGACTGTGACTGGCACTTGCCATGGTGTCTGGAAAAGGGCCCAATGAATACTAACTTAAATATAAATGTTTGTTTTTCACCCAGTAAGGAATGGAAGGCCACTGAAGAATTTACAGAGGGAAGTTATAGGGCCAATATGGCCAGATTCTTTTATTGGAGAGAAGCAAAATTGGAGTCAGAGAGATCAACTGAAAGGTGCTTATACTTTTTTGCAAGCAAAAAACCTGACCCAGGATAATTAGAGTGGAAATAAGGAGGAAGTGTATAATTTCAAGATGAAGAGAAGTAAAATCCACAGGCTCTGGCACCTGATCAGATATGGAGGCAAAGAAAGAGAGAGGAGGGGTGCCTGGGTGGCTCAGATGGTTAAGCGTCTGCCTTCGGCTCACGTCATGATCCCAGGGTCCTGGGATCGAGTTCCGCATCGGGCTCCCTGCTCAGCGGGGAGCCTGATTCTCCCTCTGCCGCTGCCTCTCTCTATCTCTCTCTCTGACTCTCATGGATAAATAAAACATTAAAAAAAAAAAAGAAAGAGAGAGGAGTCAAAAATTCTTTCAGATTTACTGAGCTCCTACCTCAATTGGCATGGTTCTAGGTGTGAGGAAGATAATAAATCCAGTGGATCTCACATTCTAATGGAAAGAGACAATAACAAATACTGATATACTGACACTGATATTCCAATTTTTATGTCAGATGGCCAAAGTCCTGCGGAGAAAAATTAAGTAGGGAGCTTCAGGGGAATGAAGGTGGCCGAAGAAGGCTTTTCATTGAGAAGGTGATATGTAAGCACAGACTGAATAGAGTGAAAAATGCAGATATCTAAGAGGAGTGCATTCCTAGTATGGGGAACAGCAATTGCAAAGGCCTCCAGGCAGAAGCAGGCTTTCTTTGATTAATAAAAAAGACTACGGTGGCTGGAATGGAGTGTGCAAAAGAAAGAGGGTCAGAAGCTCATTTGGGTGAGCGACGTAGCTGGAAGATAGATCACATGGGGCTTGTGTGCCACTGTAAGAACTTTGGTTTTTTACTCTTGAGTAAGACAGGAAGCCACTAAAATGTTTTAAGACAAGGAATGGCATAATCTGATTTACACTGAAAAGGATCACTCACAGAAAGTGAACTAAGAAGACAAGGGAGGAAGCAGGGAGACAAGTGGAAGGTTACTGCAATAATCCAGGCAAGGAGTGAGGGGGGCTTGTACTAGGGTGGTGGTGATAACTGACCAGATTAAATATTCTCTGAAGGGAGAGCTGGCAGGATTTGCTGATTTTAGGTATAAAAGCAAATTAAAAAAAAAAAAGAAGCCATGATGACACTAAGCTGTTTGGCTTGAGTAACTGGAAGTACGAAGTTGTCAATAAGCCAATTACGAGTTCTGTTTTAGACTTTAGTACTTGAGGTTACTACTACACATCACACACACAGTGGGCTGTAGTTTTGCAAACGTCCAACAAGGCAATGTTAGCAGAAATTAAACCAGGTGTGTTTTCCGATGAAGCAATTCCATAGCTGAGACTATCCAAAAGACGTGTGGGGGCTACACGATGGAGACACTGCTGACAATGGAAACAACTTGGAGAGAACTTAAAAGGAGGATTGGTTAAATAAATAAATTACAGTATATGAACACAATGCAAACACTGTTGCCATAAAATGAACAACACATATATTTGTTGATGTTAAGATGTCAAACAACGGAAAAAAAATAAAAATTAAAAAAAAAAGAAGAAGAAGATAGCAGGAGAGGAAGAATGAAGGGGGGGAAATCGGAGGGGGAGACGAACCATGAGAGACGATGGACTCTGAAAAACAAACTGAGGGTTCTAGAGGGGAGGGGGGTGGGAGGATGGGTTAGCCTGGTGATGGGTATTAAAGAGGGCACGTTCTGCATGGAGCACCGGGTGTTAGACGCAAACAATGAATCATGGAACACTACATCAAAAACTAATGATGTAATGTATGGTGATTAACATAATAAAAAAAGATGTCAAACAACAGTGGGCGGATAAGGTAACTAATGAAACAGTATGTATAGTGTAATCCTATTTTTTTTTAAAGATTTTATTTATTTATTTGACAGTGAGATAGAGAGCACAAGTAGGCAGAGGGAGAGAGAGAAGCAGGCTCTCTGCTGAGCAGGGAGCCGGACGTGGGGCTTGATCCCAGGACCCCAGGATCATGATCTGAGCCGAAGGCAGCCGCTTAACTGACTGAGCCACCCAGGCGCCCCAGTGTAATCCTATTTTTATAGGAAAAATATACATATGTTCTATATATGCATGTGTGTGTATACATAAGATAGACTGAAAGGATTTTCAATTACATTTTTCAACATTTGTCTCTAGGTGTATATCTACGAAAAGAATCTTTTTTTCTCTATATTTTGAAGTTTTCCCTTAAGCATATGTTTCATAATCGTAAGTAATAGAATGTATACCTTCCTCTTCATTGGGGGGGTTAATTATAAAAGGAAATATGAATGGAGTGATTCATGAATGACAGTGAGGTGCTTTGGGGAACTTACATGCTGAAGGAGCTTTATTTCCTCCATTTGTTCTAGAGCCTTTGGGGGGGCTTGTTCTCAAACAGTAACTTAAAGCTCCTGACTTTGCACAGAGAAAGTGAGCTTTCACATGAAAATCTTCCATTTTCCTTAGTCTCCTCACTCACCTGTGCACAGACCTCTTGTCAGCCCTCAATCCAGGATATCCTCCTTGCTCCAAAAAGAAATCACACTTAATTTACAGAAGCAACTTCCTACACACAGAAAAATAAATGGGTCTTAGCTAGTCTGGTAGACATTAACTGAATTACTACTGTTTCACCATTATCGTGTTTTCCTCTCCTTTGGGGCATATAGATGACATTTTCCTGACCTTTGCAGTCAGGCAGGGCCATAAACTGGTTTTAGCCAATGGAACCTGAGCTAAGGTGATGTGTGTCCCTTCAGTCTGAGGCACTGGCAAGACTGCACAATTCTCCAGTCTATTCCCTGATGTGGTGGCCAAGGGTATATGTGTTAGATGGTACAGCTATAGATTGGTGGAGTCTGCTTTGGTCTGGGACCCTGCCTACACTCATGCACATTAGACGTGTAGCATGATCAAGTTAATGAAAAGTGATTCTGTTAGCCACTGAGATTTGGGGGTTGTTTGCTACTACAGCGTAACAGCCTGTCCTAACTAATATACTAATTCAGCTATATTCTGACTATATAAAAATTCAGACTCTGGCCTGTGGTTGATGCGAGAAAGAACAATTTTTTAAAAAGTCAGAGGAAGCTTCAGAAATAATAGAACAGAACTGGTTCATTTCCAACTCTATACACCTCAAACGGATTTTTCACATTGTGTGAAATCTTTCATGTTGTACTGAATTTTAAGGATGTAAACATATATTTTTCCAGTATAAACATCAACCAAAATCATTACAAGGAGAGATATATACATTCTTAGGCAATATTCAGTATTCTAAGTAAGACAAGAGCAGATAGGTTAAAAAAATGAAAGATTTCTACAGAACAGTAATTCTAAGTACTCAGAAATTTAGTAATGTAATACTTAATAACATAAAAATGTTTAAGATATGATTAAATGAAAAAAAAGCAGGTTACAAAACAGCTGGGCATCACGTGATCCTATTTGTAAAATATAAAGATATATCAATACAGACAATATAGACAGACAAATTAGATGAAAAATGTCTAGGAAGTTTTATCCTTAAAGATTACTTTGGTTATCTCTGGGTTGTGATCTTCAATGTTCTTAGTTTTACTTAAGTGTATGTTTTTCAGTAACCATGTATTAATTTTTAAATTTTTTTCATTTTTTTTAAAGTTTTATTTATTTAAGTTATCTATACACCCAAGATGGGGCTTGAACTCACAGCCCTGAGATCAAGAGTCGCGTGCTCTCCCAACTGAGCCAGCCGGGCGCCCCAATTTTTAAATGATTTTTAGGTTCTGTTAAATGTAAGCTATTCCCAAATAGCAGATGAAAAAGAAAATACTTACTTTTTTTAAAAACAATCTTCCCCTTGAACATGAAATAATAGCTTAGGATATTCTAAAAACAGTTATATTTTCACAGAATGGCTTTTGTTTTTGCTTTGTCAGCTCCTAATAGTTGCAAACTTCTTGATTTGGTAACTATATTCATGTGTGCTGTAGTCGTGCCTGGAAAAAAATGAAAAGTCATTAGGGTCATGTCCTATGTATAAGTGGTGCTTCCTTTTAGCTCTTCTTGTCAGATGGATCTGTTATGTTTCTGTACTTGCCCCACTATTCTCCAAACAGCTACAAACTCATTTCGCCCAATTGGACACACTTCGGATTTCTGATGATTAGAATGAAAACTGCAAGTCCTGTATAGGACTCAAGAAAACTAATTTCCCTCCACAGAGCTCTTATGAGATCAGTTTGACTTAGACATGACATGACAATGACTGCTCTGGTCATACAAGTTATCTCCTTCTTATGAATTCTCATAGCATACTATCAGGGTAAATAGTGCCCTTTATCATCCTTTACTTTGAACATTTGTATACTAGTATTATCTCACCTATTACATCATTTGCACTTTAAAAGTAAATACAGGAGAAAAAAAAAGTAAATACAGGTGTGCTTGGGTGGCTCAGTTGGTTAAGCTCCAACTCTTGATTTCAGCTCAGGTCATGATCGCAGGCTAGTGAGCCTGCTTAAGATTCTCTCCCTCTCTCTCTCTCTCAAAAAAAAAAAAAGGGTAAATAGAGACTATAACTTTTATTTAAAACATTTTTTTGCCTTACATAATCTCATCCTCTAACGTGGGGCTCGAACTCACAACCCTGAGGTCAAGAATCACATGCTTCACTGACTGGGCCATGTAGGTACCCCAAGACTACAAATTTTATCTTATTTATTTATTTTTAACTTATTTTTTTAAAAAGATTTTATTTATTTATTTGACAGAGAGAGACACAGCAAGAGAGGAACACAAGCAGGAGGAGTGGGGGAGGGAGAAGCAGGCTTCCCGCCGAGCAGGGAGCCTGATGCAGGGCTTGATCCCAGGACCCTGGGACCATGACCTGAGCCGAAGGCAGATGCTCAACGACTGAGCCACCCAGGCGCCCCTATTTTTAACTTTTATTTATTTATTTATTTTAAGATTTTATTTATTTATTTGACAGAGAGAGAGATAGCGAGAGCAGGAACACAAGCAGGGGGAGTGGGAGAGAGAGAAGCAGGCTTCCCGCAGAGCAGGGAGCCCAATGCAGGGCTCGATCCCAGGACCCTGGGATCATGACCCAAGCCGAAGGCAGATGCTTAACCGACTGAGCCACCCAGGCGCCCCGCATCTTTGCCAATTCTTAGTAAATGTCTAATTTCCAAAGGAATTCAATATAAAAATATATGAAGTGGTATGCACAAAAATAGCTCATAACTGAATTATAGAAATATAAATACTCTTTAATAGACAATAAAATGAATAAATTAAGGTACATCTTGATAATGAAATACTATATAGAGATTTTAAAATACAACAGTACTGGGGAGGCTGGGTGGCTCAGTCAGTTAAGCACCTGACTTCAGCTCAGGTCGTGATCTCAGCGTCCAGGATTGAGCCCCGTGACTGGCTCAGTGCTCAGCAGGGAGTTTGCTGTCTCTCTCTCCCTCTTCCTTTGTCCCTCCCCACCACTCGTGCTCTCTCCCCCTCTCCTCTCTCAAATGAATAAATAAAATCTTTAAAAAAATACAACAGTACTATGGTCAATGCATTATTAAATGAGGCAGGAAGGTTACAGAATTTATATATATGTGATACCCCTCTATAAAATCACACAGAAAAAATATTTGAAATATATCCATCAAAATATTAAGAATATTTCTGGATGAAGAATTTTTAGCAAGTTTCTATTTTTACAGTAAGTTTATGTTTTTCATAATAAAAATCATAACAATATTGTTTCCATTTAAAAATAAATAACCATAATGGTAGTTAGTATTTATTTTCCTGGCAGTAGGAAAATTATGAGCAACTGAGAAAATATCTATGACACGAATAGGGACAAAAAAGGAAATTAGTGTGACTGAAAACCAGTAATAACTAGAAGTACTCTAACAGTCTTTTAAATGTTGACTCATATTCCCTGGTACATTGATATAGCCTCATTATCAAAAACATTCTGTGAATGACCAATTTTTAGGGCAGTTCAAATTAATAAGGCAGTGTATGCAAAGCAGAAAGCATTGTGTCAGATATACAGTGAATTTCTTCTCTGTTCAATCACTGATCAGATTTTTAGGTGGGGTCTTTGCAAAATTTGAGCCCTTTTTAATTTATCATTTTGTTTATGACATCCTTTTCATTGTTCTGATTAACACTTTGTAAGCATATTTTTTATTAGCTGGATAATATTCCATCATATGAATGTAATAGATGATGGAACATTCCTCTTCGGTTTCTCTATTGTTGGCTGCAAATTTTGGGCATCTCAAAGGATATTACCAGGTATCACTGTCTTAGATTTTAGACCTGTAGTTCTAAATTTTCAGGGGTCTTGAATCTCTTTGAAAATCTTATGGAATGTTAAACCTTCTTCCAAGAAAAAAATCAAATGAATAAACATCTGCAAAAATTGTGAATAAAATTTCATGGAGTCTGCAGAGCCCTGATGTCTAAGAGTGGGGACTAAGACCTTATTTAAAACCCTGCTATAATGACTAACTCACAAACATCAAGTACTACTAACTATATTTTTTTATTTCTCATAATTTATCAAAAGCACAATAAGAATTTGGCTTGAAGCAAATTTAAGACTACCCAAAACCCAAAATGCCCCAAAATCAAATTAGATCTAGTCACTGCAACAAACTTTTTTTTTTTTTTGAGAGAGAGAGTGAGGAGTGTGGGGGTGGGGCAAAGGGAGAAGGAGAGAGAGACTCTTAAGTAGGCTGCACTCCTAGTGCAGAGGCCAGTGTGGGGTTTCGATCTCACAGCCCTGAGATCATGACCTGAGCCAAAATTGGGTTGGATGCTTAACCGACTGAGCCACCCAATCACCCCCACCGCAACAAACTTCCATCCTACCCAGACTTCTGGGATGTGGCTGTACCAGACATTAAAATATATTGCAAGGCCTCTATAATTAAAACAGTAGTGCATAAATAGATGAACAGACCAGTGGAGCAGAACAGAAGACCTAGAAATAGTACCAAGTATATTTGGAAATTTAGTATATGATGGAGATTGATGGCATCACAAGTTTTTAATAAATGGTGTTCGGAAAACTGGGTAGCCACTTGAAAAATATAAAATTAAATCCATTCCTCATACCATATATAAAATTAAGCTCCAAATGTATCAGAGATCTAAATGGAAAAAGATCTAAATTGAAAAAGATGAAACCATACAGGTATTAGAAAAGAACACAGGTAAATTCCTCTTTAATCCTGGGGTTGAGAAAGTCAAAGTCCAGAAGTAATGAAAAAAAATATTGGTAAATTTGACTACATAACATTAAAAAAAAAATTGAATGACAAAAAAACCCAAAAAACAAAACTCCACCATAAACAAAGTTAAAAGACAACTGACAAACTAAAAGAAAATACATGCACCATACATCACCGTGAAGGACTAATATCCCTCATATGTAATGAATTCTTAAACATTGAGACAAAATACTGAAAGAAAAATAGGAAAAAGATATGAACAGATAATTCACAATAAAGATGTAAAAATGGCCCTTAAGCATATGAAAAGATGTTCATCAACATACTGGAAGTCCTAGCCAGAGCAGCTTTAGGCAAGAAAAAAGAAGTAAATGGCATCCAAATTGGAAAGGAAGAAGTAAAGTTATTTCTGTTCTTAGATGACATGATTGTACATGTAGAAAACCCTAGAGATTCCCCCTGCACACACACATCTGTTAGAACTAATACATTCAGCAATGTTGTAGGATACAAAATCAACTCACAAAAATCAGTTGCATTTCTACACAGTAATAATGAACAATCTGAAAAAAAAGGAAATCAAGAAAATAATTCCACTTATGATAGTATCAAAAAAGAACAAAATACTTCGGACTAAACTTAACCAAGAAAGAAAATGACTTACACATTGAAAACTACAAAACACTGCTGAAAGAAACAGAAGACATAAATAAATGATAAGATATCCTGTGCCCAAGGATTGGAAGACAAATTCCTATGTTGAAGCCCGAACACCTACTGTCACTGTATTTGAAGACAGGAGCATTGTGGAAGTAATTAAGATCAAATGAGTTTATAAGGGTGGAAGTAATTAAGATTAAATGAGTTTGTAAGGTGGGGGGTTCTATTAGTCCTTAGTATCCCTATAAAAAGAGACACTAGAGAGAGCTTGCTTTCTCTCTCTCTCTTTTCCTGTGAAGATACAGCAAGAATGTGGGCATCTGCAAGCCAGGAAGAGAGCGCTAACTAGAAACCAACTATGCTGGCACCCTGGTCTCAGACTTCCAGCCTCCATAACTCTGAGCAGCCTCAGCTGACCAAGACAGATATCAACACTACCTAAAGGGATATACAGATTCAATGCAATCCTTATCAAAACCCAATGATGTTTTTTTGTAGAAATAGAAAAATTCATCCTAAAATACACATAGAATCTGAAGGAACAGTCTTGAAAAAGAACAAAGTTGGAACACTGAACACTGTTCATTGGAACAAAGAACACTGATTTCAAAAATTATTACAAAACTACAGTAATCAAGGGCGCCTGGGTGGCTCAGTTGGTTAAGCAACTGCCTTCGGCTCAGGTCATGATCCTGGAGTCCCAGGATCGAGTCCCGCACTGGGCTCCCTGCTCTGCAGGGAGTCTGCTTCTCCCTCTGACCCTCCCCCCTCTCATGTGCTCTCTCTCTCTCATTCTCTCTCTCTCAAATAAATAAATAAAATCTTAAAAAAAAAAAAAGAAAAGCTACAGTAATCAAAACAGTGTGGTACCGCCATAAAGTCAGATATCTAGACCAATAGCATAGAATGGAAACCCTCACATATGTGGTCAAATACTTTTCAACAGGAATAGACAAGACCATTTATTTATTTATTTATTATTTATTTATTTATTGAGAGAGAGAGAATGATAGAGAGAGAGCATGAGAGGGAGGAGGGTCAGAGGGAGAAGCAGACTCCCTGCCGAGCAGGGTGCCTGATGTGGGACTCAATCCTGGGACTCCAGGATCATGACCCGAGCCAAAGGCAGTCGCTTAATCAACTGAGCCACCCAGGCACCCTAGACAAGACCATTTAATGGGGAAAAGGACAGTCTTTTCAACAAATAGTGTCAGGAAAACTGGATATCCATATGCAAAAGAATGAAGATGGACCCCTACCTAATACCATATACAAAAATTAACTCAAAACGTATCACAGATCCAAACATAAGAGCTAAAACTATAAAACTCTTAGAAGAAACCATAGGGGAAATTTTTCACAATATTGGATTTAATTAATCTAATGATTTCGCGGATATGACAAAGAAAGCAAAGGTAACAAAAGAAAAAATAGGAATGTTGTGGACTTTATTAAAATTAAAAAACTCGCGGGCACCTGGGTGGCTCAGATGGTTAAGGGTCTGCTTTCAGCTCAGATCGTGATCCCAGGGTCCTGGGATTGAGCCCCACGTTGGGCTCCCAGCTCAGCGGGGAGTCTGCTTCTCCCTCTGCCTCTCTCTCCTGCTCATGTTCTCTCTCTGTCTCTCAGTCTCTAATAAATAAATAAAATCTTTTAAAAAAATTTAAAAACTTGTGCGTTAAAGGACACTATCAACAGAGTAAAAAGACAATCCATGAACCGGGAACAAATATTTGTTATTTGTATCTAATAAGGGATTGATACTTATAATACATAAAAAACTCTTAAAACTCAGCAACAAAAAACAACCCAATTAAAAAATGGGCAAAGGATATTTCTCAAAGATATTCAAATGGCCAAAAAGTACATGAAAAGATCCCCAACATCAGTAATCATTAGGGAAATGCACATCAAAACACAATGAGGGGTGCCTGGCTGGCTCAGTCGGCAGAGCATGTAACTCTGATCTCAGGGTTGGGAGTTTGAGCCCCATGTGGGGTACAGAGATTACTAAAAAAAATAAACTTAAAAAAATTCACGAGATACCATTTTATACTCATTAGGATAGCTATCATAAAAATATTTTATTTTATTTTATTTTTTTTAAAGATTTTATTTATTTGAGAGCGAGAACGAGAGACAGCATGAGAGGGAGGAGGGTCAGAGGGAGAAGCAGACTCCCTGCCGAGCAGGGAGCCCGATGCGGGACTCGATCCCGGGACTCCAGGATCATGACCTGAGCCGAAGGCAGCCGCTCAACCAACTGAGCCACCCAGGCGCCCAAAAATATTTTAAAATATAAATATTTATGTGTATATATATATGTGTGTAACAAGTGTTGGCAAGGATGTGGAGAAACTGGAATCTTTGTGCTTTACTGGTTGGAAAGTAAAATGGTTTAGCATCTGTGGAAAATGGTATGGTGATTCCTCAAAAAATTAAACATAGAATTACTATGTGACCCAGCAATTCCACTTCCGGGTATATGCCCCCAAGAAGAGAAAGCAAGAATTTGAACAGATATTTGTTAACCAATGTTCGTAGCACTATTATCCACAATAGCCAAAAGGTGGAAGCTAGAGGGAAGGGAAATGGGGAGTTATTGTCTAATGGGAGCAAAGTTTTAGTTTTGGAAGATGAAAAAAGTTTTGGTATGGATGATGGTGATGGCTGCACAACAATGTAAATGTACTCAATGCCACTGAATGGTACATTTAAAAATAGAGTGGCCAATTTTATGTATGTTTAAATTTTCTGTATATTTCAATGTATATTCAAACATAAAAACCCCCAACAAACTAATGAAATTGGTTACCTACAATGAGTGGGAAAAGTGTGGAAAGGATGGGGTAATAGAATTGGGAGAGAAGGGGGGCGCCTGGGTGGCTCAGTTGGTTAAGCGACTGCCTTCGGCTCAGGTCATGATCCTGGAGACCCGGGATCGAGTCCCGCATCGGGCTCCTTGCTTAGCAGGGAGTCTGCTTCTCCCAGTGACCCTCCCCCCTCTCATGCTCTCTCTCTCTATCTCATTCTCTCTCAAATAAATAAATAAAATCTTAAAAAAAAAAAACAACTAATATGTTGTTTAAAAAAAAAAAAAAGAATTGGGAGAGAAGGAATGGTGGAGGAGTGATTGGGTAGATCTTTTGTCTAATTATGGCCTTTAGGGGTGCCTGGGCGGCACAGTTGGTTAAGCATCTGACTCTTGGTTTCAGTTCAGGTCGTGATCTCAGGGTTATGAGATCAAGCCCTGAGAGCATGGAGTCTACTTGGGTTTCTCTCTCTCCCTTTCCCTGTGCCCCTCCCACCCCACCACGTGTATGTGCTCTCTCTTCTCAAATCAATCAATCAATCAATCTTTAAAAAAAATAATTAAGGCTTTTAGAAACATAGAAATGTTTCCTGGGGGCGCCTGGGTGGCTCAGTCGTTAAGCGTCTGCCTTCGGCTCAGGTCATGGTTCTGGGGTCCTAGGATCGAGCCCCACATCAGGCTCCCTGCTCAGCAGGGAGCCTGCTTCTCCCTCTCCCATTCCCCCCGCTTGTGTTCCCTCTCTCGCTGTGTCTCTCTCTGTCAAATAAATCAATAAAATCTTAAAAAAAAAAAAAAAAGAAATGTTTCCTGTACTCAAAAAATAATTAAAATCAAACAGGATGTATGTGTGTAAATCCAAAATAAAATACAAATGGTAACAAATGAACCAACTATATTACAAATGAGTAACATTACCATATAGGAGGGTGTGAGGAAAACTATTTTCACTAAGACTAAAAATAAAAATAACTGTATGAGGTATGGGAGTGTAGGTTGGCAATTCTTTTTTTTTTAATTTAAAATCAATTAACATATAGTTATTATTAGTTTCAGAAGTAGAGTTTAGTGATTCATTAGTTGCATATAACACCCAGGGCTCATTACATCAAGCGCTCTCCTTAATGCCCATCACCCAGTTACCCCAACCCCCCACCCACTTAGCAACCCTCTGTTTGTTTCCTATAGTTAAGAGTCTCTTATGGTTTGTCTCCCTCTCTGATTTCGTCTTATTTTAGGTCAGCAATTCTTAAACTACTTTCTACTTAGGACTGAGCAAATGGATAAATATATTGTGGTTAATAAGAGTCAACTTTTTTTTTTTAAAGACTTCATTTATTTATTTGAGAGAGAGACATCGGGGAAGGGCAGAGGGAGAGGGAGAAGCAGGCTCCCTGCTGAGCAGGAAGCCCCACGCAGACCGATGCCAGGTCCTCGGGATCATGACCTGAAGGCAGACGCTTAGCCACCCAGGCATCCCAAGAGTCAACTTTTTCATTGTCAGAGAAAGGAGTTACCAAAAAATAAAAGGAAATGGAGAAGGCTGGAATAAACCCCCTGGTGTTAAACTGGAATTAGAGATAGCATATGAAGCAATGGATTATCCGTATACTCATACAGATAGATATGGATTTGTGTGTGTGTGTGTATAGATATATATACTTCATAGCTGAGAGTACCTAGAAGCAATGAGTATATCTAATCTTGGTTTCTTTTTTTTTTTTTAAGATTTTATTTATTTATTTGACAGAGAGAGACACAGCAGAGAGAGGGAACACAAGCATGGGGAGTGGGAGAGGGAGAAGCAGGCTTCCCACAGAGCAGGGAGCCCAATGTGGGGCTCGATCCCAGGACCCCGGGATCATGACCTGAGCCGAAGGCAGACGCAAAATGACTGAGCCACCCAGGCGTCCCCTAATCTTGGTTTCTAAATATCATTTTCTACTAAAAGGAGCCAGTGTTCCCTAGGAAATGTACATGTTCCAGAACTGGGGCTGGGAAAGTGTAAACAGAAAGAGTTAGGGGTCCTTGGGGGGGAAAAATAAAAAACCAGACACACAGCATTCTTGATACAAGAAAAGTCATTTTAGGCCTCTGGCCATCTTGTGAAAGAATGTTAAGAACAAACGGCCACTATCAGGCCAGGAGGTAACCTAATCATACCAGGAACGACAAATCAGCAGTAAAATTCACGGAGCTGATTCAAAAGTGAAGACTGACCTGATCTACATTCTTGAATTATATCTGCAGGATCTAAACCCCCTTGAACACTCAGATACCAGACCAATTGGGGCCAGACAATTGATGATGCTGTCCTTTGCTGGCCCTCATGACTTTGACACGGAGTCAGTCATTTTAAGATGACTTTTGCCTCTGTTCATGCTGTATTCCCCATTGTACAAGCCCCTTTGTTAATATATATGCACCCTTAGCTTAAAACTTCCCCAATTCTTTTGTTCAGGGAGACACTGCTTTAGGGAAGATCCCCGGTGTCCTCCCTCACTTAGTGCAAGAAAAACTCTTCCTATCCTTCGGCTGGTTTTGTCTTTTGGATCGACACCCATCAAGAGATAAACCCAGTTTTGGGTAACAAAAGTACAATATCAGCTTGGAACATCTCATGGTGCCAGAAAATATGGCAGTACTAAAAAAAATAATAAAGGGGACACATTGAAAGTATACAGGAGTCAACTTAAAGGAGTTCCCAATGGCCAAATCTGGGGTAATGTGAGCAAAGACATAGTGACAGTAATGAATTGTAACCTACAGAACTAAAAAAAATAAAATAAAAAACAATCCAATTTATATATACATAATTTAGTAAATAAGTGGGGGAGAGGGAAAATCTCCTAACAGTAGGATCCTATTTAATAAATGTAGAAGGAAGGATGGAAATTTAAAAATCACCATTTGGCAAATAGCCTGTAATAACATTTTCAGGCAAAAATTATCAATGAATGTTAAGATTTGCAGGTGGAAGATGAGAAGCTTAAGGTATTTCTGCACAAGACACATGTTACTTACAATGGGAAAAACAGTGACTTTGCAGTGGAGAAATTGGACAGACACCACTTTAACCAAGTGATTAAAGTTACCACTAATAATGAGGCAAATTGACCTCTTGTTTCCTGATACGATGTACTGAGAAGAACACATCACTTTTGGGATATTGTTGTCCCAAAAGCACACTCTGAATTTAATCACAAGGAAGCATCAGACAACCTCAAATTGGGGAACATTCTACAATGCAGAATTTACAAAATAAATGGCCAGTACTCTTTACAAGTGTCAAGGTCAAGTAAGACAAATAAAGACCGGGAAACCGTGCCAGATCAAAGAAGACTAAGAAGACTTACTAACTGCAACATATGATCCTGGATTGGATCCTCGTGCAGAAAAAGGACACTAAGGGACATTGATGAAATTTGAATAAAGTTTGTAGATTAGTTAGTAGTAGTGTATCAATGTTAATCTCCTGGTTTTGATCATGTACTGTGATTATGTAAAATGGAAACATAACCATAAAATGGTAAAATGGGGAAACAGGTTAAGAATATATGGGAATTCTGGGGTGTTTGGCTGGCTCAGTCCGTGGAGTGTGCAACTCTTGATTCTGGGTTTGTGAGTTCGAGCCCCATGCTGAGTATAGAGATTACTTAAAAATAAAATCTTAAAAAAAAAGTATATGGGAATTCTATTTTTGCAAGAGTTTTAAGTCTAAAACTAATTCAAAATGAAAAGTTAAAAAAATCTTTTTTTTTTAAGATTTTATTTATTTATTTATTTGAGAGAGAGAGAGAAACAGCATGAGAGGGGAGAGGTCAGAGGGAGAAGCAGGCTCCCTGCTGAGCTGGGAGCCTGATGTGGGACCGATCCCAGGACTCTGGGATCATGACCTGAGCCGAAGGCAGTCGCTTAACCAACTGAGCCACCCAGGTGCCCCGAAAAGTTAAAAAAATTTTAATGAACATTAGGCGTGCAGGAAGCAGGGGGTATATGGACCTTTCAGTTCACATAAAGGGGTCTCAATAATTTACTCCAATGGCAATATACTGGAGATCAGGTCCTTTGGGGGAGGAGAAGTTAGGCAAGAAGTTTCAGAAAAAGAAAAGAAAAGCACATCCTGAAAAACAAGAAGGGTCTCAGGGAAAGAAGAAAAACTGATGCATCTTGAGCTTAGCTTTTCGATGTTCAATAGCAATTCTTTCCTTTTCCTCTCAACATCTTCTTGGAGAAGACTTTTAAAAAAAGGAATTGTGAGTAAGCAGAACATTTTGATCTCCACACAGGAGACAGAAGTCAGAGAAGACTGGACATCGTGTCCAATCCCAGTGTCACAGGTAAAGGTTGAGGCTATCACTGTCCAGGGCCACAGTCTGTTCTAACTTCACAGGTTCTGCAAAGGTCAGTATACTGGAGTCACAGGCACCTCACATCAGCACACATGGTGGGACACAAATGGTCAGTGTCACACAAACACAACCACACATCCACTCTTGAAACACACAAGGACACAACCACACAATCACAGACACCTCCAGGCCCTTATACACAGTCACAATCTCACACCCACTAAAAAGACATACACAGTTACTCAATTTTACTCACCACGATGATACGCAAAGTTACTCTCATATAATCACAGCCTTTCCAAACCAATACCCACAACTGTCTCACACAATCACAATCACATACCCACTTGGGGGACACACATAATCACTGGCACTCCAGCCCACCCAACACCAACCAGTCATAATTGAACATTCACTCTGAGACAGTCACACTCACACAGGCAAAGAAAGACACGTTACACTTACAAACACAGCACCACACACAGCCACCGTTTCACAGACACACTCCACGGGACACAAGAGGGATACACACGCATCGTCACCACACAGTCACAGACACACAACTGCACACAATACCACACGTGGCTATAATATTGTGCAACCCAAACCATACGCTCACCTTGGAGACATGGAATCATAACCGCACAGACACCCGCACCCCCAAGAACAAGGCGTACAGTCACACATACACAACAGAAACACAAGCAGTTATCACCCACAGTAGCAAGGACCCCACACCCCAACACACAGTATCACACATGGTTACACAAACACAACCAGACTTACGCCCTGGAGCCAGGCGGCCACAACCGCACACTCAGTCACCCACACCTGGTCACGCAGCCACAAAGACTCATTCACAACCCGGCATCTTCAGCCGGCTCCCGCCAGCGCTCACAGACCGGAGGCTCTGGACACGCCCCGTCCCCGCCCCGGACTCCCAGACCCCTCACCTTCTGCCTCCCCTTGGTCGCGTCCGGGTCCCTGTGGAGCTAACGATCTCGCCACGACGTCAAGAAAGACGTAACGTCGAGCCACTGTGGCCTCTGGGAAACGTAGTCCAGAGCCAGACCAGAGACAGCTAAGATGGCGTCCTCGTACCTCAGAGCCTGAGTTTGGCCGTTTCACACTGCGCCTGGGGGAGCTTCAAAGACGTAGTCCCTGCTCCAAACCTCCCACCAGGCTTGAGCTGATTTTCTTCTAAAGCAGGACGACTCACCCTGAGAGCCCCATAATCACTGGAAGTGGCAGCCAAGTTCGTGTGGGACAGAGTGCTGACCAGCAAAGCCTTAAGGGAAATGTAGTTCAAGGCCGGAAAAGCGGCGTTGCTGTTGACAGAAGGTAATCAGATACAAGCCTGGGCCTGGCCACGGTGACCGTGCGGGCCGCGTCGCGGAGACTTCTGGGAGTGCTCGCTCGCCCTCGGAGTGCGCAGGCGCAGCGCGCCGAGTGGACATTTTGGTCTTTGTCCGCGGGTCAGTCCGGCCCCTGGGTCCACGTGGCGCGAAAGTAGGAGGTGGGATGTGGGCGTCTTGGGCCGGTCGGGTCGGGGAGGTTGAAGGGGAGGATTCTGGATCTGTTGGGGCGCGGCGCGAGGATGAGGAGTGGGTTTAAGAGCTTCTGGCCTACATGTGGGGTGGGGGTGGGGGTTTCTGAGGAGGGTTCCAGCGTGTGTGACCCTGAGTTTGTCCGTAAGTTTGACTGGATGTCGGGATTATTGAGTGAGAACCTGGGTGCAGGATTGTGTATGGCTGCATCTGAGAGGGAGATGTAGGAGACTAGCATTGAGGTAATAATATCTGAGCCGCACTTCGCTTGTCGAAAGTGCTGATAATAACGGTGCCATCTTCGTGGAGTGTTTTTTATTTGAAGGGGGGGAAAAGCTAAGTGAGAACTGATTTAAAAGTGAATTTTTATATAAAAACACATTTACTTTTAATTGGAGTAGAATGCAGATCACCGTGGTTTCTTCTTTTTTAAGCAAGCAAGACTATTTCGAAGGCACTTTTTGTTCGTGGGGGAGCTTGAGACGATCTCAAATCTCCTGATCTTCAGGGTATTTTAATAGGGCTGCTGTTAAGTCCTAGATTAAATGCCGACGTTGCACTTTGAGCAACAGCGTCATATAGCACAGAAAGCCCAGGATTAGAGTCAAGGGTTTGGAGTTCCAGGTTAGGTACGGTTATCTTCGTTCTTTGAAGAAAATTTAGTTGTAGGCAATGTTTATTTACTAGTCTGACCTAGTTTCTAGGGGTCTGACTCCTAAATGAATCGAGGTGTTTCCAAGTTGAATGGATTTTGTGAAGTAATAAAGACCGTTACTCCTTCTACAAAGATGCTTTTTTTAAGGAATCCCCACAGTCATCCCTAACAGAATTTTAAATAATAAGAGTTAAAGTAATTGGGTGCCAATTTAATATTTACAAATCAACAGTCTCCAAATAAACAACAGCCAGAACACATAGTAGAAGAGAACTATTTACAGTAACAATAAAAAAATGAGAAACAGTCTGCAAAATTATTAGAAAAGAACTTTTAAAAAAAAGTGCTGAGAGGAATAATATATTAATTAGATACACCATGTTTTTAATAGGAAGACGTCATAAAGCGTGTGCAAATTTAAATAAATTTAATAATTCAATGTGATCGTAATAAAAGTATCTACAATTTTTGGGGGGGAGCGGGGGAATTAGATAAACTGACTATGCACCTCATATGGAGAAATAAACTAGAATAGCCAGTAAAACTCTGAAAAAGAAAAGCAGTTGGCTGTGGGGAGGTGGGAGCCCAGCGCTAATGTTTTTTTGTTTGTTTTGTTTTTTGTTTTTCAATTCCAGTATAGTTAACATACAGTATTATATGTTTCGGGTGTACAATATAGTAATGTAACAACTGTATATATTATTCAGTGCTCATCAAGACAAGTGTACTCTTAATCCCTTTCAGTTGTTTCACCCATCCCCCTACCCACCCACTTCCCCTCTGGTAACCATCTGTTTGTTCGCTGTAGTTAAGATTCTGTTTTTTTGGTTTGTGTCTTTTTTTTTTTTTCCTTTGTTCGTTTGTTTTGTTTCTTAAATTCCACATCAGTGTAATCATATGGTATTTGTCTTTGACTTATTTAGTTTAAGATTATACTCTCTAGATCCATCCATCTAGTGGTAACGTATTTTAAAATATAAATCCTTAGAAATTGAAATCGTATTGGTGTTAGCATGAAGCAGGCAACATCTATAATTACAAATGTATTTTCTTTTTGGCGTGACTGTTTCACATCTGGAAATTAATCCTACAAATGTACCTGCATTTGCATGAAATGATATAGGTATGAAGTTGCTCATTGCAGGTATAGGTAAAGATTAGCCATCACTGGGAGATTCATTTAATAAAATTAGGTCCATCTATACAACAGAATAATACACAAGTGTACAAAAGAATGAGGAGGAAGCTTTTTGTATATTGACACTGAAATAATTCTAAAATGTATTGTTCAGTGAAAACAAGATGCCAAATGTATGGTATGCTTCATTTGAAGTAAGAAGAGGCAGAAATAATATATGTTTGTATTTGTTTCCATTAGAAAACTCAAAAGATAGGCAAGAAACTAATAAAAGTGGCTATCTCTGTTTGGGGTGGTGGTACCGGGATAGGTAGGGCAAAGGCAAATAGCTTTTTTTTTTTTTTTTTTTAAGATTTTATTTATTTGAGAGAGAATGATTCACGCGTGGGGGTTGGGGGGCAGAGGGAGAGGGAGAAGCAGATTCCCTGCTGAGCACGGAGCTCAGTGGGGGGGCGGCTCCATCCCAGCCCGCTAGAATCATGACCTGAGCCACCCAGGTGCCTGGGCAAATAACTTTTTATGTTGGTTTTCTAAGTATATGAATTTAGTATTTAAAAGTTAAAGTTTTGTTTTGTTTTGTTTTTTTGTTTGTTTTTAAGGAGGACATAGGCCATGGAGCCAGACTGCTGTTAACTCAGAAGTCTGCCACTTTGTACCTTGATGTACTTAAACCTATGCCTGTTTATTTACTAATAGAAAATAATAGTATCTATTCATGGGGTGGTTGGTTGTGCAGATTAAGTAAGGAGTTCTAAGTTCTAAAAAATAGTGCCTGGTATGTAGTAAGTACTCGATAAATGATAAATAGTATAATTACTATCTGCAAAATAATAGTTCTTTAGAAATAGTACAGCCATTTGTACTATTTCTGGTAGATATTTCTGAAAGATTCAGATATATAGATGTTCTTTTTTTATTTCCATGTTTAAACTTTTTTTTGACATTTCCTTTTATAACTGGAATGAGGAAGTTAAGATTTCTGTGTTCAAGTTACATTCATCTTTAGAAACCCATCATTATCTTTTTCATGAAAATGTTCTTTGATTTCTGTGGTTACTTTCTCATGGTTGTAATTCAGAACCTCTGATCATGTTTTTTAAAAATCCAAATTGTGACTTACTTTTGGCCAGAGTACATCAGAGATGATCTTCAAATTGCATAACATAAGGAGAGACATATCATTAGTGATTATATTTTTCCCTTTTTGACCAAAATGAAATCTTTATGATTTACTTTGGTACCGTATGAATGTTCATTCCCCATTGATTTAATGGATGGTTTCAACACTGATAAATAATCCTTGGCTAAATCAGCTTCTTTAAGGGTTGGAAAGTGGTGATTTCCTAGTTTTTAAAATTCCTTTTACATTTATTTGATTGCAAACCTCAAATTGTTTCAAATTTTTCTGACTTGTAAGCATCATTATAAAGTTGTGTTCTAGTAACTAAAACTTTCTTTCTGATACTCATATTACCACAGTTTTAGCTGGTAGACATTCCTCCAGTCTGACTCCTAGTTCATTTTGACTTGCTGCCATTTAATTTGAAAACCTTCTTGCACTCCAGGCCCATTTTCTACCTTCCCTCTTAGCCTTCGAATTTGCCATTTCTCCCAAGGAGCTCTGGTTCCTTTTATTAGAGAATGGTATTAGAGCCCAAGATCTGGGTGCTGACGTTCTCATTGCTGCAGCAGTAATTTTGTTACAAGGCATTTTGGTGATAGAGCTAGAAAATCCATTTTTAAAAATCATGAGTTCATATAAGTATTTCTAATTCAATTTAAATTTTATGATATTTTTATCTAATAATTAGCTCCTAATTATATTTCATAGTAAAAATTTTGAAACATGTTAACATAAATGCTTATTTTCTTTGTTTTATCTTTCAATATAAGGAAAGTGGGTTTCACAGTAACATTACTGGTATTAATAGTAACCATGAACATACTTTATCACTTTATCAGAAAAATTTCTTTGTAGCTATTTTGTCCCTAGAATGCATCCCACTAAAGATGTACAGTCAATTCTCTGTTCTAAAGTCTAAATCCTTTCTTTGGGGAACTTTGTTACTCAGGTTAATGTATAGTTGGGTTCATTTGTTTCAATTTGTTTTCAAGTTCAGGGACTGCTTTTTAAAAAATGAATTTGATTACTTAAGGACTAACTAATGGGGGCACCTGGCTGGCTCAGTTGGTAGAGCATGCAGGTCTTTATCTCGGGGTTGTGAGTTCAAACCCCACATTGAGTATCGCGATTACTTTAAAAAAATTTAATGCGATTACTTTAAAAAAATTTAAAAATCTTAAAAAACCCCCAAAAACAAAAAAATTAAAAGAAACTACATATTTATGTGATACAACAACAAAAGAAATACAACTCACAGTGATAACATCTCATTCTGCTTCCCTCACCCATCACATTCTTTGTCCCAGCCAAGTATAGTTTCTTCCATGTGTCCTGAAGATGTCCTTAATCATTATTATTATTTTTTTTCTTTTTAACTGCTGTATAAATAAGATGCCATTGTGTGTGTTTACCGTAGTTGATTCAGTTGTTGGACATCTGTTGTTGGACATTTGGGTTGTTTTCAATCTTTTGCTGTTACTAATTGCAGTAATGAATAATTTTTTACCTGTGTCATTTTGGACTTATGCAGGAGTATCTCTAGATTGCCGTATAGCTAGGTACTTAACACTCTACTAGCAATGTACAAGAGCACCTTCTCTGCTAGAACCTTACCATTAGAGTATAGTGTTATTATTTTATTTTTTGCCAAAGGCATAAGTGAAAATTGGTATCTCAGTGTAGTGTTATTTACATCTCTTATGAGGGAGGTTGATTATCTTCCATATGTTTAAGGGCTTCATGTATTTATCTGGGAACTGTCTGTTCATATCCTTCTCATTTTTCTGTGGGGGGTCCCCTTTTCTTCTAGTAGCTGTACATTAGAAAAGTTAGCCCTATGTGAAATGAGTTGCAGTTTTTTTTTTTCAAGTTTAAAAAATTTGTTTTGACGTTCATTTTTCTTTTTTTAATTTTTTATATTTAAAATTTGTTTAAAGATTTTATTTTTAAATAATGTCTGCACCCAATGTGCGGCTTGAACTCACAACCTGGAGATTAAGAGTTGCATGCTCTTCTGACTGAGCCAGCCAGGCACCCCTCTTTTTTAAAAATTCTGTTGAATCATGAGGGTTTTGTGGGTTTTTTTCATATAGTTAGATTTATCAATCATTTATAGTCAAAGCCTTCACCAGTGCTTTCAAATCTTATAATTTTTATAGGGTTTCATTTTTATATTTATATGTTAGTCCATTTAGAGTTTATCCTGTTGTATATTAGGCATGCATCCTCTTTTTCCAGTTGGCTACCCAATTCTTCCAACTCCATTTATTAAAAGTTCTTAAGTTTACTATTTTATTTATTTGTTTTTAAGTTTATTTTAAAATTCCATTTTGATCATATAATAAATTCTCACATGTATTGGTCTATTTCTGGACTTCATAGTCTCATCCATCTTCCAGTCTGTATTCATATACCAATATTTATATTTTTATTATTGAATCTTTATAATTTTGGTGTAACTAGTCTGTTATTGCTTGTTCTTTTCAGAGTTTCCTAGCTATTCTTCTTTCTTTTTCAAGATTTTATTTATTTGAGAGAGAACGCGCACGCATACACTATGTACGTGCTTCCAGAGGGTGGGAGGGGGAGAGAATCTCAAGCAGACTCCCTGCTGTGTGCGGAGCCCAGTCTCAGGACCCTGAGATCATGACCTGAGCCAAAATCAAAAGTCAGACACTCAACTGACTGAACCACCCAGGCACCCCCTTGCTTATTTCTTTTTCTTTTTTTTTTAAAGATTTTATTTATTTATTTGACAGAGAAAGAGAGAGAGCACAAGTAGGCAGAGAGGCAGGCAGAGGGAGAGGGAGAAGTAGACTCTCCGCTGAGCAAGGAGCCTGATGCGGGGCTTGATCCCAGGACCCTGGGATCATGACCTGAGCCGAAGGCAGCCGCTTAACTGACTAAGCCACCCAGGCCCCCACTTACTTATTTTTCTGTATAAACTTTAGAGTTAACTTGTCTAGTTCTCGGGGGAAAAAGCTTATTTTTATTGGTATCGCACGAAATTTATACAATAACTTAGGAGAAAGGGACATTAGATCTTTATGATGTTAAATACTGTCCATGTACATGATATGTACTTTATTTATATGTTCCAGTTTCCTTTTGGGTCCTCTGGAGTGTTTAAATTTTTTTTCATAACAGGTTTTAGACCTTCTTACTAAGTTTATTTCTAGGTACTTTATTTTTTCTATTGCTGTTTTACAACAATGTCATTTGTTGTGGTATATGGGAAAGTTGTTGATTATCTATAAATTAATTTTATTTCCAGCTTAATTTACCGAATTATTGCTTATAATTATATAATACTTGAGTCAGCATCCTTATTTTTAGTAGAATGTAATAGAAGCTCCTCCAGTGTTTGTTTTTGCATTGGATAAGATGTTGGCTTCTGTGGTCAGATATAGATTATGATTACCTATATATACATTACCCATGCTGCCTGCAACTCTGGGGATGTGAGTAGAAACAAAAAGTTTAAGGCTGAAGCTACTGCTATGCCTCAGATGAAACAACCAGGAAAGATCACATTAATCAAGGAAAACAAAAATCCCCCCAAACTCTAATACTGCAGTCTTTAAAAAAAAAAATCAGGCAGAACAAAATAAGATGTTCATCCTTTTTTTTTTAAGATTTTATTTCTAAGTAATCTCTACACCCAGCATGGGCCTCGAACTCAGAACCTCAAAATCAGGAGTCACATGCTCTACGGACTGAGCTAGCCAGGCACCCCAAGATGTCTATTCTTACTTTGTTTTCTTTTCATTCCCTCCTTTTGAGTGACCTTCTCTTCACTTAGTGTCTCTATCATTGTATTCTTTTTTTATTTTTTGTAATTTCAAGTTTTTATTGAAATTCCAGTTAACATATAATGTAATATTAGTTTCAGAAGTAGAATTTAGTGATTCATCACTTAACCTATAACACCCAGTGCACATCACAACAAATGCCCTCCTTAATACCCATTTAACCCATTCCCTCACCCACCTCCCCTCCAGTGACCCTCAGTTTATTCTCTATAGTTAAGAGTCTGTTTTTATCATTGTGTTCTTTATATAGCTTTGCTTGCTTCTTAAAGTTCTAAAAATTCATTGTTTTCATTTCTTTCTTTGTTGCAGTATTTTTCATGTGAGTTTACTCAGCTGTTTGAAAGTTATGCTGTTTGCTTTCACTGTTTTTCTTGTAGTATCTTTGTATGGATACAGACAAATTATTTTGTTTACTCATGTTTGCATGAGATAGATTTTTTTTGAGACCATTACCAGGAAAAAGGAAACATAATAGCATTCTGTGCTTCAGAGTTTATGTGCCTCTTCTAGTGTTTAAAGCAAATGAGTTCCTCACCCTGACCTGGTTGAAGCCAACTTCTATCTCCCATCTCCCTGTTTTCCCATAATTCTTCACAGTACTTGCCTTCCAGAATGATAAATTCACTTTTAGAAGTTACTAAATCTGGGGACACCCTACTCCCAAGTACTTTTTAAGCATACTCCTGCTTTCCCCGCAGTCCTTTTTTGTTTAATCTAGGTCTTGTTTTATTAGATCCCTTTAGGGTGAGACCTACTCATTCAGTAAAGAAATATTAGCTGCACAAATCTGAGCTTTTTAAGTTCTTAGAATCCCTCAAAGCATTCCCAGTTCTTCCTAGGCTTCTTTGCAACTTCCTGTTTAGGCCACTTGTGGGTCTGCCTTTGGTACATGGAGTTTGGGAGGGGTTTTTTGGTTCTAGTTTTGTTGTTCATTATTAGACTCAGTTGCAACAGTTCTCACACACTGTCATTCTGAGAATGAATATTTGCTAATTATTTCTGAGATCTGTTATTTCAAAGACTGTTCACCATTATGTAGTCTTTCTTGCTGTGCCTGCCATACTGTTGTGGTCCCTACACCATATCTACTATTTTGGGTGTTTGGGGCTACACTTAATATAATTTAGAGTGAACGTATTCTCTCTGCTAGTTTTACAAAAGATAATAAAGTGTGTATTGGCTGCCCACCACCCCCATTATTCTTGATATTTTGTATAGTTTTCAGAAGAAGTACTTGAAAGATTCAAAACTAAGCAGCCACCATGCTCCTTTGAAACCTTTCCTTGCCTCTTTGACTATTGGGTGTTCCTAGGATTCTGTCCTTGATTATCTTCTTCATATACTGTGTATATTCTCTAAGCAGTCACAGTCACATTCCACCTATGTCTTCAGCAGCACTGATATTCTCACAGCTGATAAATTCCCATTTCCTTCCTGGGCTTCCTAGGCCTATTCTGAGCTCCTTACGTATATGCGCAGTTGCCTGCATGTTACTCAGAAACCTGACACTCTGGATGTCCAGAATATCAAACTTGATCTCCTTTCCCCTACAGATTGTCTTCAGCCAACTCACTCTCCCCTGTTTCTGTGTACGTTACTGTTTAAATTATGTTCTAAGCCCTCCATCTCTGCCACACCCCAGCACAAAAATTGGTGACCAAGCTTTTTCAACATACATAGTAGATAGTGTGTATGTGTATAAGTAGTAACTCAGGTTTTTAGGATTTTGCTTTTTTTTTATATGATTTCAACTTTATAGAAAAGTTGGATTAGTTCAGAAAGTCCCATATATCCTTTACCCAAATTTACCATTTACGTTTTGTTTTTTTGCTTTATTTTTCCTTCTTTGTCCAAATATTTGTGTGCATAATTTTTTTTAACCATTTGAGACTAAGTTGAATACATGCTTCCTTTATAAGTATTTCAGCATGAATTTTCTAAGAACAAGGACATTGTTTTTCATGACCATAGTATGGTAACTAGAATCAGAAAATTTTTAACATTGACACATTGCTACTATTTAATACAAAATCCATATTCAAATTTTGTCAGTTGTCCCAATAATGTCCTTAAAAAAATTTTTTTTTTTTTTAAGATTTTATTTATTTATTTGACAGAGAGAGACACAGCGAGAGAGGGAATTCCACAAGCAGGGGGAGTGGGAGAGGGAGAAGCAGGCTTCACGTGGAGCAGGGAGCCCGATGTGGGGCTTGATCCCAGGACCCTGGGCCAAAGGCAGATGCTTAATGACTGAGCCACCCAGGCGCCCCTAGAGGACATTTCTAATACATAGTTTTAATCAGATTATAATACAAAGTAAATGTTAGGACTCCAGGAAAACTTTTTGCAGCTTTATTCCTGAATACTGTAAGAACGATTTCCTATGCATTGTATCCTCGTGACTTAGTTCTGATAGGCATCCACTGCTGTTGTCATAGATGTGAGTATTAAATTCATCCAGGAATAAGGGCCATGGTTAAAATCCACTCAGGAACCTATGTAGGAATGTGGTGGTACAGAACAGTAGCAACCAGTCATGTAAGGTATGAACAGCTTTCCTATGTAAGTGAAATTCTGAGAAATAATTCTTTTTTACCCCATTTCTGGATGTGTGGAAACTTAAATGGTTTAATGGGTATGGCTTTGAAATTCAGGTTTCAGATAGTCTTAGTCCCTTTGCTTATTATAATTGTGTGTGCTTTAATCTCTAAGGCAAAAGGTCATTACTTTGTTCTTTTTCACAGGGCTGCTTCCTTGTGTACCTGGAAACTGCACCTGCCTCATCATTCAGAAGGCCTGGAGGCCCCAGGGCTCAGCCTGAGTTCTAGGATGGTACTTTGGCCCCCAGCATTAACATTCTAGTGCTGTGTCATTTCCCCAAAAGCAGGTTATAAACTGACCAAACTGTATGTGATCCTCTGTTGAATAAGAAGACACTCTGGATGGTGGAGAACAAAGTGGAAAGGAAATTTGTTCAGGTGAGTTAATGGCAAGGCAGGTCACAGTTGTTCAGGCAGCACTGATACCTTTGAAATACTCAGGGATGTTTTCTTATAGTCCCTAGACTTGGAGTATTTACTTGGTATGAATTCTTTAGATACCTGGATTACATTTACAGTAATGATTTTTTCTGCTTCAGTACTGTATTATTTAATCAGATTTTTTAGATGCCCCTCTTATCTCCATTCTGGATGTCAGCACTTCACACTTTATTTGTATTACCTCTGTGTGATTGTTCTCCCTTTCATTCATACCCTCATCTCATACCTCCCAATGTGTATAGACTTTTTTCCTCCCATGCATTGTCTTTTATAGGTCTTAAGTCTTTATATATTGTCTGACATTTAGGTTCCTTTTTATTACTTGCCACCTTCTTTCATTCTTTCAGTGGTAAAATGCCTCTGAATTATGTTTTACATCTGTAATCATGCTTTCTCTTGTCTTCTTATCCCACCTTCTCCCCCATTACACATCAACAAACAAAGCCTCCCTTTCTCTTCCACCCCCATATACCTCTTTCAGAAGTTGTTGGCTTAGCAATCAGTTCTGCCCTTTTCTGCTGTATGTGCATATAAATGTTATGAGTCTTTGGTTTTTAATATAATAACATGAGCTTGTAAAAATTGTTGAACATCAAGGTGTACAGTGAAAAAGTCTCTTAACTCTTTATTTCAGTCCTATAGATTTTTTTCTAAAGATGCAGTCATGGGGCGCCTGGGTGGCTTAGTCCGTTAAGCGGCTGCTTTCGGCTCAGGTCATGATCCTGGGGTCTTGGGATCGAGCCCCACATCCGGCTCCCTGCTCAGCAGAGAGCCTGTTTCTCCCTCTCCATCTGCCTGTCACTCTGCCTACTTGTGCTCTCTCTTTGTCAAATAAATAAATAAAATCGTTAAAAAATACATATATATAAAGATGCAGTCATTTTTAAGAGTTTCACATGTAGCCTTCTTGAGGTAGTCTATGAATAAACCAGCATATATTATATATCTATGCTATAAATATGAATATATACGTATGTAAGCCCTCACTTTTCCTTTTCATATAAATGGTAGTATGTATTCTGTTGGGTCCATAGTTGTTTTTGTTTGTTTTTGTTTTCTGGGAAGGACTCTTATCAACACATTTTATTTGACCTGTCTCCTATTTATGGACATTTAGGTTGTTTCCAGACGTATGCTTTTGAATACACAAGTGCATATATACTTATTTATATTGCTTTGCAGAGGTAGTGTAGATACAACTATATAGTGATTTATCCTAAGTGGAAATGCTGAGTCAAAGTTATGTTTATTTATAGACTTGACAGAAATAAGCATGTTCTCAAAAGTAGTAAACCAATTTACATTTCTCTCGACATGGTATATTCATATAGTTGACAAGTATTTATTGAATGATATTATTAGGTACCATTTCAGTTACTAAGGAGATGTCATTGATTAAAGTTTTCAAAAATTCCTCCCTCCTGAGGAAGACACGCTGTGAGTAAATAAGTAAAAATATATGTTCTATCAGATGGTGGTAGTGCTCTGGAGAAAAATTAAAGCAAGGAAAACCAGCATAGAGAAGGCTAGTTGGTAGTTATAATTTTTTTTTTTTAAGATTTATTTATTTGAGAGAGCGAGAATGAGAGAGAGAGAGTACATGAGTGGGGGAGGGTCAGAGGGAGAAGCAGGCTCCTCGCTGAGCAGGGAGCCCGATGCGGGACTCGATCCCGGGACTCTGGGATCATGACCTGAGCCGAAGGCAGTCGCTTAACCAACTGAGCCACCCAGGCGCCCGGTAGTTATAATTTTAAATGAGTTGGTCAGGGAAAGGTCTCACTAAAAGCATGATGTTTGAAAAAAAGATGTGAGGCATGTAGTATTTGATGGAAGAGCATTCAGCCAGAAGGAACAAAAAGTGTTAAAAGCCCTGAGTCTGGAGCTTGCTATTTTAGAAATACTGATCAGGGCAGAGTAGGCTGGCACACAGTGAGCACAAAGGAAAAAGAACAGGTTTGGTTAGGTAACAGGCCAAATCAGAGACTTTGACCTTTATTTTGAGTGATTTGGGAGATCATCAAAGGGTTTTGAGCAGAGGAGTGATAAGATCAAAATTATATTTTGGCTGTTGTATAGAAAATAAGGTATGGGGGGCCAAGGCTAGGAGATTAATCAGAGGCTATTGCAGTAATCTAGGTAAGAAAATGGTAGTAGTTGAGCTAGTGACAAGTCATATTCTTATATTTTATTTTTTTAAAGATTTTATTTATTTGAGAAAGAAAGCAAGAGAGAGAGGGAGAGAGATCACGAACAGGGGGAGGAGCAGAGGGGCAGAGGGAGAGAGAAAAGCAGGGAGCCTGATGTGGGGCTCCATCTCAGGACCCTGGGATCATGACCTGAGCTGGAGGTAGACACTGAGCCACCCAGGTGCCCCAGATTCTTAAAATATTTTAAAGAAATAGCTGACAGGATTGGCTGATAGACTGTGTTATTTTTATTTATTTATTTTTTAGGTTGTATTGTTTATAAGAGGAAGAGGAATCACACTGATAACTCCAGGGTTTTATCTAGAAGAGAATGAGTTAACATTTCCTGAGATAAGAAGACTTCAGGAATTTTGGGAGATAGATCAAGAGGTTTGTTTTGGACTTGTTGATTGTGACGTGTCTACTGATCATTTAAGTGCATATTCATATAGGCAGTTAGATATACAAGTCAAGAATTTAGGGAGATAGTTGTGACCTTCTGTTCTGCCGTACTAGTAAGCTGCTTTATTTACTGATGGTGTCTCTGTATTTCCTTGCTCCATCTTACTTTCCCTACCATTTAGGGATGCTGGTGGGTCCACCAAGTCTTCTGTATCCAGCCTACATTCCTGGATTCTGTTACTAGAAACAAGGTGATGATTTGGCCCCTGAGGCTGTGCCTTATGTTTTCGGAGAGCACTGTGCCTGAGAACTCTCCCTAAAAAAACAGCAATGGCAGTTGCCTGCTAACTATCCTCATAAGATGTTAGAATTAGAGCTACTTCCTACTCTTCTCAACAATGCAGTTTTCCCTTTTTTTTTTTCTTCCCTGTTTTTCTTTATCCTTCACAGATGTGAAAAGTGGGCAGAGATGTTCTTATTTTACCATTTTAGAAGAAAGGATCTATTTATGTCGTGTGAGTCACCCCTGTAGGAATTCTCTCGCACTTTTGCTTGATTGGTGCCTTGACCTGAGATGTTGCTTTATCTTTCTAAGTGTTTTCTTATCTTTTGCTTTTATTTTTTTCCCCTTTCTCCTCTCACTGGAGGTGGCTCCTAGAACACTGCATTCTGCCTTTCCTCCTTTTCTTTATAAATTAAATCCCAGAGACTCATTTTTTAAAAAGATTTTATTTATTTGAGAGAGAGTGTGTGTGTGCCTGCTTGAGTGCAAGTGGGGAGGAGCAGAGGGAGAGGGAGAAAGAATCTGAAACGGACTCCATGTGCAGTGCGGAGCCTATCCCACAACCCATGAGATCATGACCAGAGCCGAAACCAAGAGCTGATGCTTAACCGACTGAGCCACCCAGGCTCCCCAACACTCATTTATTCTGAAGTTAGAAGTAACTCTATAGTATCAGTTTTTATTTTTCCAGCCTTTCTGTCTTGCCCACCATAATTTTACCTGTTTATACTATAAACAACTGTCTGATTTGTTTCATTCTTTTTGTATCACTGAAGTCATTAATATAATACCTAAATTGGAGATTTCAGCTCATTATTTTCAGGTCCAGAGAGATTACCTAAAACCAATTTCATATTATGTCTGGATTATTTATTTTCTCATGATCTTTGAGATATGGTCAGCCAAGCCTTTAAAAAGATATACTTTAATCTTATCAAGAGAGGACATATTAACTAACCATGAATATAAATGTGAACGTATTTTCTTTATAAAATTCTTTGAATCTTGGCTTTTGATTACGCAATGTTCTACCTATTCAGGTCCTACTTATTTAAACATGTTCCTCTTTTGTTGATCTCCCCTTCGACCATCCTGTTTCACATTTTCATGGAAATTCAAAAGTCCTGAGTAAGTTGTCTTACATGTTTTTATATTTTGGTATCTGGAGTCTATATTATAACCTGTTGAAAAGAAGGCCCATGGTTCTGTCTCCCGTTTTGATTAAATAGGAGATACTTATTAACTAATCTATGAATTGTTGTGGAAGGATTGTTATTGATCAATTCTTTTTCAGTTTTTTATCCATGAACATTTTCAAATATTAAAATCTGAAAGAAGAGTACAGCATTCTCCCATATACCACTATGTAGATTCAATACTTATTTTGCTATGTCTGTTTTATATGTCTCTCCCTGTGTATGCATATTTGTATGTGCTGAAACGTCATGACACTTCACCTCTAAAAAATTAAGTATTCATTGTCTAAAAATAATGGCATCATTCTACGTAACCAAAATATCATTACTCCTTAGATGGATTAGCTATAATGCCCTAATATGTAATAATTAGTCCATATTTAGATTTCCTCATTTATATCCAAAATACTTTTATAGCTTTAAAAAAATTTTGTTCTTTTTTTTTTTTCTTTAACTATACCCGGTGTGGAGTACAGCTTTCTCTAAAATGCCAGAATCCAGTCAAGGCTTAGACTTTGGATTTGGTTGTTGTCTTTTTAGTCTTTAAAATCTAAGTTCTCTCTCTTCCTTTTTTCTCCCATGGTATTGCCCCTGGCATTTAAAAAATTTCTGCCATCAGCCATTCAAAGAAAAGAGTAGAGTGACTAATACAATCCAGCATTTCAGGTTATAGTTAGGATGTTAAGACTTAGCTATATACAAATTCGGTTTAAAGATACTTAGTATGAAACATTTTAGGAAAAGTGAATCTGATTGTAATTAGAAGTTCAGGGAAAGATGTTCATAAGTAAGAGACAAGATTGGAGAAAGCTTTTTAGGAGCATGTTATTGGAGCTGCTCTCAGGAGGTTCTGTAGATTCTAAGATGGTCAAAAAATAGGAGGGGTCAAGTTAAACCAAAGAAGGACATGAGGAACATAATATGCATAATTGTGATTCACTGATTGCATAATTAACATGCTTGACAGGCTCTTCCTCAGGTCTGGTGAATTTCTTTAAAATCTGTTCAGAATGCTCACTTTCTTCTTTTATGTCTTGAATCTTGCCTTCTCAGAGGCCACTCTATCTAAAATTAAAACTCTACCCTTCTCTGATCTTTTTTCCATAGCAGTTACAGCTTTTTAACAAACCATCTTCTTTATTTATCTGTCCACTATAGTGTAATCTTGATGAGGACAGCGAATTTTGTCAGTTTTGGTCACTATTGTTTATCCCTAGAGCTTAGAAGTGTGCCATGCACAGAGTAAGGAAAGAAGGTATTTGTTGAATGAGTAATGAGAAATGTTTTGAGTAGCAGTTTTCAGACTTCCACTTTTTTTTTAATGACAGCTTTATTGAGATTTACTTCACATAACATAAAATGCATCCTTTTAGAGTATACAATTCAGTGGTTTTTAGTATATTCCCAAGTTGCGCAACCATCACCACTAATTCCGGAACATTTTCATCCGCACAAAAAGGAAACTTGGTACCCATTAGCAATCACCTTTATATTCTTAAAACTTGAGGACCACCTGGATTTTAAAAATTTTCATAACAAGTAAAAGATCTGTATGTATGGTGACAGATGTTAACTAGACTTGTAACCATTTTGCAGTGTATACAAATATCGAATCCTTGTCGTACACCTGAACCTAAAGAACGTATAATGTTATGTCAATTATACCTCAATTACAAAAAGTAAAAGGAAAAAAATAGTTAATGGTAGGGGCGCCTGGATGGCTTTTTAAAAAAATAGTTAATGGCAAATTTTATGTTGTGTGTTTTACCACAATGGAATATATAAACAAACACGAGGACCTTTTGGTTTATGTGGACTTTAGTGATATTTGCCTTATTTAAAAGTAAAATTGAGAAACTTTTAAAAGTGTATTTATTAAAAAATAATAATCCCATTACTTGTAAATTTAAATTATATATTTTTTTTATTAAAGATTTTATTTATTTGACAGAGAGAGGGAACACAAGCAGGGGGAGTGGGAGAGGGAGAAGCCGGCTTCCCACCGAGCAGGGAGCCCGATGCGGGGCTTGATCCCAGGACCCTGGGATCATAACCTGAGCCGAAGGCAGATGCTTAACGACTGAGCCACCCAGGTGCCCTTTAATTATATTTCTTTCTTTCTTCCTTCCTTTCTTTCTTTCTTTCTTTTTTTAAAGATTTTATTTATTTATTTGACAGAGAGAGACACAGTGAGAGAGGGAACACAAGCAGGGCGAGTGGGAGAGGGAGAAGCAGGCTTCCCGCTGAGCAGGGAGCCTGATGTGGGGCTCGATCCCAGGACCCTGGGATAATGACCTGAGCCGAAGGCAGATGCTTAACGACTGAGCCATACAGGCGCCCCTAAATTATATTTCTTAATAAAAATAATTTTCCAGGGACACCTAGGTGGCTCAGTCAGTTAAGTGCCTTCGGCTCGGGTCATGATCCCAGGGTCCTGGGATCAAGTCCCACATCAGGCTTCTTGTTTAGTGGGGAGCCTGCTTCTCCCTCTGCCTGCCGCTCCCCCTGTTCATGCTCTCTCTCCCTCTCTCTCTGTCTCTCTCTCTGACAAATTAAAAAAAAATAATTTTTCAAAATGAAAAAGTTTAGTGAGAAGAGAGGCAGTATTTGTCATATCTATATCTTTAATGTCTGGTTTAATAGAAGACAGCTAGATTTCTCATTTCTGCTGTTGTAACATGTTATTTTGGTTGACGTATATGAAAAAATTGTGACTTCACACAGATGTAGTTAGAAAGGGAGAAATATTTCAGTAGCCTTTTCAGATAGTTGTGGATATTTTTTGGTACTACATTAACACCTGATAAATAATTTTTTCAAGATTAGCTGCAATATAGAATTTGAAACTCTGTATTTTTTTGTTTTCTTAGGTAAAATCTGTTGGTCTGTCTTAAAATTTGAGTGGGTCTCTTGCCCATGCATGACTTTTGAAACATCATGTATTGGTCAATTGAGTTATACAGATCTTTCAAATATTACCATATCAAAGTCTTTTTTTTTCTTTTAAAGATTTCATTTATTTGACAGAGACACAGCGAGAGAGGGAACACAAGCAGGGGGAGTGGGAGAGGGAGAAGCAGGCTTCCCGCTGAGCAGGGAGCCGGATGTGGGGCTTGATCCCAGGACCCTGGGACCATGACCTGAGCCAAAGGCAGACGCTTAACGACTGAGCCACCCAGGCGCCCCATATCAAAGTCTTTTAAGTATTGGGACCTATCAATCTCATGGCGAAGGATACAGATTTTCCAAAATTTTAATTTTTGTTTGAAAACTCAAATTTTATCATTGGCAACATGTACTGTCTGTTGTTTTTCTTGAAATGATTCTCACTTCGTTCTGTCTCAAGAAAGTACCTGCCAAATAATACCCAAGTCTGAATAACCATAATTTGTAAGGCAGTCATTTATTAATTTATTGAAGTAAATTAATAGTGCTCCATGAAAAAAGTGACTAGTTTAGCTCACAACTTATTTAAGACATCTTTTTGAGACAACTATTATCCTTTCATATAGAACAGAAGTATTTGTGTAGTATAGAATTTTATTTATTATACTTTTTTTTCTTTCATGGAATTTATATTTGTCATACTTTTGTTTCCTTGGTTTTCTATATTTAGCACAGACTCCATAGAATAGTTAAAAGCTCTCTAAATACTAGTTTCCAGATGGTCAAATGCACTGGGAAATTTTTTTCCCCATGGAGATATACCTGTAGAATTTTTGTCCTGCTCCAGTCAGAACTGGCTGTACTTTGACCTGATAGCTCTTATCTTGTAGTTTTTCATCAACATTATCAAAGACTTTTTTTCATTTGTTTTCCCCATGTTATATCCCCTTTCTTGGATTCTGTATCACCTTCTCTGCCTACTAATTTGGTGGAGCTCATCTGGTAGCATCCTGAGAGGAAAGGTGCATTGAGATAAAATTTTTTAAAATTTGCATACCTGAAAAATGGCTTTGTCCCATTAGATTGGTAGGCTAAGCTTAGAATTTTCCTTCAGAGTTTTGTCTTTTAGCTTCTCGTTTTTCTGTTGAGAAATTTGGTGACATTCTGATTCCTGTTCCTTTCGGTGATACATATCTGCGTGTAGTTGGGTGATATATATGTGTGTGTGTGTACATATATAATAGTTTTTTTTTTATTTATGGCCTCTTTTTCTTTTGAAATACCATGGTGATACATGTAGGTATGCATCTTGTTTTCATCATGCAAGGTACTAAGTGTGCCCTTTAAGTCTAGAGATTCATGGCTTACAGGAGAGGAAGCTTTTTTTTGTTTTGTTTTTCTTTGAGTATTTCCTCTAATCAGTGTTCTTCTTTTGTTTTCTGGAACTTATTCACTCAGCTAATATGTTACCTTGGTTTATGCTCTGAATTTGTCTTTTAAAAAAATTTATTGAGGTCTAATTCACCCACAACATTATATTAGTTTTAGATGTACAATATATTTTTTTCCCTAAGATTTTATTTAAATTCAAGCTAGTTAACATACAGTATATTATTAGTTTCAGGGGTAGAATTTAGTGATTCATCAGTTGCAAATAACACCCAGTCCTTATTACATCAGGTCCCCTCCTTAATGCCCATCGCCCAATTACCCCATCCCCCCACCCCCTGCAACATAATTGATGCTTGTATATATTATGAAGTGATCACCATAGTAACTCTAGTTAGCATCTGTCAACACATGGTTAAAGAACTTTTTTTCCGATGAGAACATTTAAGAACTACTCTCTTCGCAACTTTCAAATATGCAATACGGTTTTCCTAACTGTAGTTCCCATGCTGTACATTACATCCCCATGACTTATTTTATAACTGGAAATTGTACCTTTGACCCCTTTCACCCATTTTGCCCACACCCCAACCCCACCTCTGGCAACCATCAGTATGTTCTCTATCTATGAGCTTGGTTTGTTTAAGATTCCACATAGAGGGGCGCCTGGGTGGCTCAGTTGTTAAGCGTCTGCCTTCGGCTCAGGTCATGATCCCAGGGCCCTGGGATCGAGCCCCGCATCGGGCTCCCTGCTCGGTGGGAAGCCTGCTTCTCCCTCTCCCACTCTCCCTGCTTGTGTTCCCTCTCTCGCTGTCTCTCTCTGTCAAATAAATAAATAATTTCTTAAAAAAAAAAAAAAAGATTCCACATATAAGTGAGATCATACATTATTTGTCTTTGACTTCTTTCACTTACTGTAATATCCTCAAGTTCCATCCATGTTGTTGCAAATGGCAAGATTTCGTTCTTTTTTTTTTTTTTTTTTTAGATTTTATTTATTTATTTGAGAGAGACATAGAGCACATGAGAGGGGGGAGGGTCAGAGGGAGAAGCAGGCTCCCCGCCGAGCAGGGAGCCCGATGCGGGACTCGATCCTGGGACTCCAGGATCATGACCCGAGCCGAAGGCAGTCGCTTAACCAACTGAGCCACCCAGGCGCCCCGATTTCGTTCTTTTTAATGGCTGAATAATATTCCATTGTATTTTATGTACCGCATTGTCTTTGTTCATCCATCGATAGACATTTAGATTGTTTCCATAACTCGGCCGTTGTAAATAATGCTGCAGTGAACATGGGGGCACATATATCTTTTTGACTTAATGTTTTCATTTTCTTTGGATGTATAACCAGAAGTGAATATGGTTAGTTCTATTTTTAATTTTTTTTTTGAAGATTTTATTTACATTCGACAGAGACACAGCGAGAGAGGGAACATAAGCAGGGGGCGTGGGAGAGGGAGAAGCAGGCTTCCCGCGAAGCAGGGAGCCTGATTCAGGGCTCGATCCCAGGACCCTGGGATCATGACCTGACCCAAAGGCAGACGCTTAACAACTGAGCTGCCCAGGTGCCCCTATTTTTAATTTTTTGAGTAACTGGCATTGAATTTGTTATCTTTTTTTTTTTTTAGATTTTATTTTTATTTTTATTTTTATTTATTTATTTATTTATTTATTTATTTTTTAAAGATTTTATTTATTTGCGAGAGAGAGAATGAGAGACAGCATGAGAGGGAGGAGGGTTAGAGAGAGAAGCAGACTCCCTGCTGAGCAGGGAGCCCGATGCGGGACCCGATCCCGGGACTCCAGGATCATGACCTGAGCCGAAGGCAGTTGCTTAACCAACTGAGCCACCCAGGTGCCCCTATTTTTATTTATTTTTTAAAGATTTTATTTGAGAGAGAGTGAGCAAGAGAGAGCAGGGGCAGAGGGAGAGGGAGAAGCATACTCCCTACTGAGCAGGGAGCCCAACGTGGGGTTTGACCCCAGGACCCTGGGATTATGACCTGAGCCAAAGGCAGACACTCAACTGACTGAGCCACCCCGGCACCCCTAAGATTTTATTTTATTTTATTTTTATTTTTTTAAAGATTTTATTTGTTTATTTGACAGAGACAGAGAGAGCAGGAACACAAGCAGGGAGAGTGGGAGAGGGAGAAGCAGGCTCCCCTCTGAGCAGGGAGCCCCATGTGGGACTCAATCCCAGGACTCTGGGATCATGACCTGAGCTGAAGGCAGCTGCCCAACGACTGAGCCACCCAGGCGCCCCCTAAGATTTTATTTTTAAGTAATCTCTGCACCCAACATGGGGCTCAAACTCACAACCCCAAGATCAAGAGTCTCATGCTCCACCGACTGTGCCACCCAGGCGTCCCTGAATTTGTCTTCTTAAAGCTTCTTCCGGGAAATACTTGTCACTTGGGCTTATATTTCATTGGCCAAACAGGTTAGCTGGCCATGCCTGAGTTTGCTAGGGTGAAGTACTATAATCCTTCTCCAGTAAGAGGACCCTGTTAATTAGTGAATAATACAGTCTAACTTCCCACTCCCCATCTTAATTTCAAAGGAACTTTTTGTTTCTTGCTTACAGAACCAGATTATTGTTTCACTGATAAAATATCATCTGTCTGATTGGTTTTAGGTTTTGTTGTTGTTTATTGTTCCTTACCTATATTTCTCAGACATTCTTATTTTTTCTTTTGATGTTGATCTGTCTTGTTAGTAGGGGTTCCTCAAATGTGTTTGAAATATTGGCTGCGACCATATTTAAGACTGATCCACTAAAAGGTGATCACAAGTTCTTTCATACCTGGTTGCTTCTAGTCATCTGGTAGGTTTCAGTGAATCAAAAGTAGAATGCCATGGGGTGGGGTACCTGGGTGGCACAGTTGGTTAAGTGTTTGACTCTTGGTTTTGGCTCAGCTCATGATCTCAGGGTCGTGAGATCCAGTGAGGTCGTGTCAGGCTTTGTGCTCAGCAGGGAGTCTGCTTGAGATTCTCTCCCTCTCCCTGGGCCCCTCCCACTCATTCTCTCTCTCTCTCTCAAATAAATCTTTAAAAAAAAAAAAAGTGCCTGGCTGGCTCAATTGGTGGGCTTGTGACTTTTGATCTCGGGGTTGTGGGTTCAAGCCCCACGCTGGGTGTAGAGATTACTTAAAAATAAAATCTTAGGGGCGCCTGGGTGGCTCAGTCGTTGGGCGTTTGCCTTCGGCTCGGGTCGTGATCCCAGGGTCCTGGGATCGGGCCCCGCATCGGGCTCCCTGCTCCGCGGGGAAGCCTGCTTCTCCCCTCCTTCTCCCCCTGCTTGTGTTCCCTCTCTTGCTATGTCTCTCTCTGTCAAATAAATAAATAAAATCTTTAAAAAAATAAAATAAAATCTTTAAAAAAGTGGGGGAGGGGAATGCCTTATGGACCAGGGTCTCCACAGAATGATTATACTGCTTTACTCACACAAACCCTGATGTGTCCAGGTCCTTTGTTTTGGTCAAAAAAAAAAAAAGAGAGAGAGAGTACAGGTGACAGATAACATCTTGGAGGGGTATCTACTGAGTTTTTTCATGGGCTTTTCAGGTTTTTCAGAGAAGGAGCCTTTCATACCCTGCTCACAGGTATATATTACGAAGGCCAACCCTTTTTGGCATGAGCTACAGACTGTCCTGGAGGGCTCACCATATTATGTACAGATTTAATCCCATTGATTTCAGTGTAGCACCTCTCCCTTATCATCTCTTACTGGATGTCCCTGAGCCTGGAGCTTCTCTGATTAAATTTCTGCAAAGAGGGGCGCCTGGGTGGCTCAGACGGTTAAGCGTCTGCCTTCGGCTCAGGTCGTGATCCCGGGGTCCTGGGATCGAGCCCCGCATCGGGCTCCCTGCTCCTTGGGAGCCTGCTTCTCCCTCTGCTTTTCTCTCTCTCTCTCTCTCTGTCTCTCATGAATAAATAAATAAAATCTTTAAAAAAAAAAAAATTTCTGCAAAGAATAATTTCCATTTCCTACAAAGGAGTGGTCCTACTGGGAGGGTAGTGCTCCAACTGCACCTTATATAATCTTTTTTTCAGCTACCATCCTTTATTCCTTCTTTTGAGGTACTTGATTCCCTTCATTTCCTTAGTCTTTCTGGTATTTTGTGGCATAAATTGGTTTGACATTGGCATCTTCTGCAGTATCTTTACATACTTAAACTTCCTCAGCTCTGCTGTGTTGAAAATCTTTTGTGTGCTCTTATGTTATCAGGAAATTTGTTAATGTCTGTGTGTATTGATGTCTCTAGTCCTGTCCATTTTTTCTTGTGAGCTTGTACCATTTTCCCTTTTCTTGTCTTTAATTGGAGTTTTGGAAGGAAGCAGTTGTTGGTTAATTCCTTTCCTTTTCTTAGACATCCTGGGAGACTTTCTCAATTTTATGTCATCTTTTTATCCTACTTGTTAATTCCTCATTGTTGGTTACATTCAGTTTGCTGAACTAAGAAATGGGAAAGGTTATTTTTCAAGAGTAATCCTTAAGCTCTGTGTGCCCATGAATGTTAATTTTCTATGCAGATATCCTCCACAAGCGTTTCCTTCTCAAAAGTTATTTGGTGACATTGGTCATGAGGATTTTTTCATACTGTGAGGTGGGCTTCCAGAGTTCATCCCAAAAGCACAATCCAAAATTTTATTACTAGTAATGGGAAAACTCATAAATAATGGTAACATAAAGCTAACATTATCGAGTGCTTACCATTTGCCAGCCACAGTACTAAGCACTTTATACATTAACTCCTTTAAATGATGATTCTTTGTACTCCATTTTAGAAGAAGCCTGAGAAGATGATGAGCAGATAGAGAGGCAACAAGACTTGGGAAGGAAGTTGCATCCATCTCCAGTAAAGACTGAGGAAAAACAAAAAGCAGTGAATATAAGAAAATTGGAAAAATACTTCCTCTGATCTCAGACATTATATCTTTTAAGGGCAACATCTTTTTCAACTTACCTAGAAAGAATTTGAAACACAGTTTAGCTTATAGTCATGAGGGAAGTTGTGTAGGAAAGAATCATCAACTTAATTTAGTTTGGAAATCCTGCCACAGCTTATTCTTTATGGTAATAACCCCCTTTAAGTATAAGTCAGTGTGGAAATGCCTTAGTTAAAAAAGTTTGAACGCTTTCTGAAAACAGAGCATTCATACTGGCGAGAAACCCTATGAATTTACTGAATGTGGGAAAACTTTCACTCATATGTCACACCTCATTAAATGTAGAAGTCAGGCTGGAGAGAAACCCTGTTCTAAGGAATACTGAGGAGGCTTTAGCTAGATGACAGATCTCATTGAGCAGAAGAAAATTTTTACTGGAGAGAAACCAGTTAATATAACAAAACCTCATTGAGCATTAGAAAATTTATACTTGGAGACAAAGCTTGTAATGTACTGTGTATTATAAAGTTTTCTCTTGAATTTTATCCCTTTACATTTGAAAGGTCATACACACAGAGAAGCCCTTCAAATGTAAGAAATGTGGAAATACCTTCAGCCAAAAGTAAATCCTCATTCATCAACAAATTCATACTGGAGAGAAACCTTGTGAATGTGGGAAAGCTTCCATTCAGATGTCACACCTCAGTCAGCAGAGAATTTGTAGTGGGGAAAACCCCTTTGCTTGTAAGGTATGTGGGAAAGTCTTCAGCCACAAATCAAATCTCACCGAGCATGAGCATTTTCATAACAGAGAGAAACCTTTTGAATGTAATGAATGTGGAAAAGCCTTTAGCCAAAAGCAATATGTCATTAAACATCAGAACACCCATACTGGAGAGAAGCTTTTTGAATGTAATGAATGTGGAAAATCCTTCAGCCAGAAGGAAAACCTCCTTACCCATCAGAAAATTCACACTGGAGAAAAACCTTTTGAGTGTAAGGATTGTGGGAAAGCTTTCATTCAGAAGTCAAACCTCATCAGACACCAGAGAACTCACACGGGAGAGAAGCCTTTTGTATGTAAGGAGTGTGGAAAAACCTTCAGTGGCAAGTCTAACCTTACTGAGCATGAGAAAATTCATATTGGAGAGAAACCCTTTAAATGTAGTGAATGTGGAACAGCTTTTGGCCAGAAGAAGTACCTCATAAAACATCAGAACATTCACACTGGAGAGAAACCCTATGAATGTAATGAATGTGGAAAAGCCTTCTCTCAACGAACATCGCTTATTGTACATGTGAGAATTCATTCAGGTGATAAACCTTATGAATGCAATGTATGTGGAAAAGCCTTCTCTCAAAGTTCATCTCTTACTGTGCATGTGAGAAGCCATACAGGTGAGAAACCCTATGGTTGTAATGAGTGTGGGAAAGCTTTCTCTCAGTTTTCAACCCTTGCTCTGCATTTGAGAATACACACAGGTAAGAAGCCTTATCAATGTAGTGAATGTGGGAAAGCTTTTAGCCAGAAGTCACACCACATTAGACATCAGAAAATTCATACTCATTAAAAACCATGTAAATATCTTAAAAATTGGAAAGCATTGACTAAGAATTTAAGCCTCGTAGCACATCAGAAATAATCATGCTCAAGGAAAGTATCACAAATGAGGAAAACAAAAGCGAAAAACATCCTGGACACCAGGGAATTTATACTGAAAAGAAAGACATTTGTATGATAAAAATCCTGCACCCAACAAAAAAGCTGATGGTGCAGGTAATGCTGAAACTTTAGATGCATTTCCACTAAAATTGGGAATGGGAAACATGCTTCTTATTGCTGTCTGCATAGATCTGGAGATTTTCACCAATGTAATAAAAAAATAAGTTGTAAGTTTTGGAAAGGAAGAGACTTTTATATTGATTTAGCAGAACAGAAGAGATTCTGGAAACACCTATGCATTTATTAGAATTTAGACTATGATAGAAATGGCAATGGGAGGTGAGAAGATAATGAGACTATGTAAACAATGATTTGAAGGTAATCTGTTCTCCAAGGAAAAAAACAAACCATGAACTATATATACACCAAGGTAAGATCCAAGAAGATAAAAACAGGAATATGAAAAAGCTACATACTGAAATGGTTATGACCTTGGGAGTAGGGAAACATTCCTTATAACAAGTTTAAGAATACCTAGAAATTCTGAGTTTGTATGCTTCGGAAATATATACCAGTCTATTTACTGTGGCATGATTTGTAGTAGCCATAAGTTGGAAACAACTTAAATGCCCATCGGGAACAAAATGGAAAATACTTAATGATGAAATACTGTATATCTGTAAAATTTAACAAGCAAGATCTACATGTATTACAGAGGAAGATCTCAAAAATCATGTTGAAGGGGGAAAATGAAGTTGCAGAATAACACATATATTACAATGACATTTTTGTAAATTTTAAAACTTTTCTCACAAAATTCAGTATTGGTAATGGATACATATATGTATGTATGTTTTTAAAATGTTTTTGAAATGGATTGGAAGATACAGACCAAACTCTTGATAGTGGTTGCTTGTGAAGAGTGGAGAAGGGAAAGGGGATGAGTGTGGGAGGGATGGGATGGGGACTGTTTAAAGGGACTTCAATTTTATATATAAACATCCATTTCTCTTAAAAACTAAAAAGACTGCAAGTAAATATATCAAAATACTGGATAATTCTGGATTGTGGTATATGGATATCTTGTCTTATTTTTTGTACTTTTCTGTATTTTTAAATTTTCTCAAAATTAATAAGAATGGGGGTGAGGATGGGAACACTGTACCTGTAGAAATCATGTTCTAATGGATTCATTCCCAATCAAGTACTAAACTTTTTATAGAAAATATTTCTAAAATTTTATCAATAATGAGTGGATGGACTTGCTCTCTATGTAATACGAAATTATCTATTTTATTAAAATTAAAAATGACAGCATAATCCAAATCTGTTTTATTTTTACATGTTATGGTGTGCACTGTATGGTCTGTCTTTACATTTCTAACATTACTTTGCAACATACCATTTGAGCTTAGAAATTTTTAAGAACTTTTAGTTCAGTAAGTGTACATGCACATACTTCATATAACTTGTCTTTTTCAGATAAACTGATTTTGGAATACCAATTTTGCTGTCCTGTACATTTTCATGAGAACAGCTTAAGTTTGGGGAGAACCTGGGTGGCTCAGTTGGTTAAGCTTCCAACAATGATCTCAGCTCAGGTCTCCCCTCCCCCCTTAAGATTTATTTATTTATTAAACAGAGTGGCGGGGTGCAGAGGAAGAGGGAGAGAATCTTTGAGCAGACTCCTAGGTGAGTGTAGAGCCCAGTGCTGGGCTCCATCCCAAAACCCTGAGATCATATCCTGAGCTGAAATCAAGAGCCGGGTGCTTAACTGAACCACCCAGGCACCCCAAATCTTAGTCCTTTTTAATATGAAGTCCCCCACCCACTTTTTAAAAAGGTTGTTCTATATTAATCTACTGAGGAATTATACCGCATGTTTGTACACCATTTTATTTTATTTTATTTTTTTAAGATTTTATTTATTCATTTGAGACACAGAGATATAGAGAGAGCATGAGCAGGGCGGGGAGACAGAGGGAGAGGGAGAAGCAGGCTCCCTGCCGAGCCAGGAGCCCAACGCGGGGCTCGATTCCAGGACCCTGGGATCATGACCTGAGCTGAAGGCAGTTGCTTAACCATTGGAGCCACCCAGGCGCCCCTGTACACCATTTTAAAATTGCCTCCATTTTATCACCTGCCAGTTAAGAAAAATATTGTATATAAGATTTTAGTCCTAAAACATTTTCCTAAAGTATTTTTTTCTCTTTTATCTGTCTTGCTTCACTTAACTCTTAACTCTGCTCCTGTTTGTGCAGCTTTGGAGTCAACAGAGTAATTAAAGCCTGACCCTAAGACAAAACCAGGGGAATGCCTTATGTGTTCACTGGCTATGGCCTAGGACTCCTCCCCCACAGAGCAAGACTGGTTGTACTGACCCATAGAGGAAAATTGAATCTGAAGTTCAGAATTGTTATTACTCAGCATGTCAGGAGGTGGGTGATCTGAACCCCCAAGTACGTCTATCTTACTTCATTCTAATTGGTAAGTGACTTGACAGTTGGACACCTGAATCATTAGACAAGATTTGTAAGATAAATCTTGGTTAATCCCACATTGCCTGGATAAATACCGTCTATAATACCCAAACCATGTAAGGGCCACTAAACAGTCTCCTTTATTTACCCCAAGCACAACAAAAAACCTCTAAAATGTCCTAATTATCAGTCAACCTTAATCTACCATTTAAGGTATTCCTTAGTTGTGTCTGTTACGGTAAGCAACACTTTCTTTGCTTTCCTTGATTGCATATGTATTTCAAATTTAAGGTGTTCTGTGTCTAAAATACTAGCTCCAACACAAGCTATTTTGTGAAAAAAACTGGCTTTGTAATGTTACTATTTTCCACCAATGAATAACAAAGTTAAATGTGATTTTTGTCATACAAAGTAATGATAACATAAGCTGGCATTTATTTAGCCTTACTTTTTTTCCCCAGTGTTTTCATCAAAGTCAGTGATTCTTAAACTTCAGTGTACATTAGAGTCACCGAAAGTGCTTGCTGCTTGAGCTTTACCTCCAGAGGTGCTGATTCAGTAAATCTGAAGTGGGAGCTGAGAATTTTTTTCTTTTTTTTTTTTTTTTAAAGATTTTATTTATTTGACAGAGACACAACGAGAGAGGGAACACAAGCAGGGGGAGTGGGAGAGGGAGAAGCAGGCTCCCCGCTGAGCAAGGAGCCCGATGTGGGGCTCGATCCCAGGACCCTGGGATCATGACCTGAGCTGAAGGCAGACGCTTAACGACTGAGCCACCCAGGTGCCCCTTTTGCAAACTTTTGACAAATACTTGCTTACCACCTATTACATGCTAGACATTAGATACACAGTATCAAGACAACATGCTGCTGCCCTTTTGAGATTTTTTTTTTTTTAAAGATTTTATTTATTTGAGAGAGAATGAGAGAGAGCGAGTACATGAGAGGGGGGGAGGGTCAGAGGGAGAAGCAGACTCCCTGCTGAGCAGGGAGCCCGATGCGGGATTCGATCCAGGGACTCCAGGATCATGACCTGAGCCGAAGGCAGTCGCCCAACCGCCTGAGTGCTCTTGTTGGGGGTGGGGAGTTGTTACATTTTTTATTTTGTGATAAACAAGGAAAATAATGCACTAGTAGGAAGGGAAAGTTTTGTGGGATGTGGTTGAAGATACAGACATGGAGCATAAGATGTAAGGATCATAGGACGTGTTGAACAAAGGCTTGGACTTTATTAAATGCAACGAGAATCAAAATGAGTATGGCAGTGATATGACTAACATTTTGACACTTGATCATTTGATGCTTTTGAAGAGTGGATTGAAATGGGAACGAGTAGAGGCAGGGTGACCATTTAAGAGTTGAATAATCACTGACACGAGGTGATAGAGGTTAGGACAGAGATGCTTCATTGGAGATAGAAATGGATAAATCTGGGTTTTTTTGGAGGTGAGCTAACAGGATTTACTGAGGTGCATGATAACAGGAAGACCTCAAGCACAATGCCAACTTCTTAAATGTATAACTGGTTAATTAAAGAATGTTGAAGGCTGTGGAGAAGCATTTCAGGAGGGAAAAGAATCCATTATGGGTACATTAGATTTGAAAAGCTTGTTTGATACTATGTGGAAATAAGAGGAGACCACTCACTAACTTTGGAATCAACCTTTTAGATAGTGTTAGGTGATAGGATAAGATCACTCCGGGAAAGTATGTGTTTGAGAAAACAAGAAAGCTTAGTTTGGAGCCTTGGCACTCCGATGTTTAGGAACCATGTAGAAAAAGGAAAAGTGGCCAATCTCCTGTGCTAAGGAGAAAGGATATCTAGAGTTTGGTGTCTCAGAAGCCAAGAGAGAAAGATAATCATTCTGTTGATAGCTTCTACAAAATTGAGTAAGGTGAGCACATGATGTCTTTTAGGTTTGGCAATTTATAGGCCATTGTAGACCTTTTGAAAAGCCTGTTTGGTGGACTGGTGGGGTCCTAAACCAGATTGGAGCAGCATAGGATAAATCGGTAAGAGTATGGCTCTGCTATCAGCCTACCTGCTATTATTATTATTATTATTATTAAGATTTTATTTATCTGACAGAAAGACACAGCAAGAGAGGGAACACAAGCAGGGGGAGTGGGAGAGGGAGAAGCAGGCTTCCTGCAGAGCAGGGAGCCCGACGCGGGGCTCGATCCCAGGACCCTGGGATCATGACCTGAGCCGAAGGCAGACGCTTAATGACTGAGCCACCCAGGCGCCCCTGCTACTGTTTTTGAGGCTTTCTGCAAGTTTTGTAACATTTGTGCCTCAGTTGCCTTATCAGTAGTGCATCATCTCATACAGTTGTTGTAATTAAATAATTAACATTAAAGAAAATCTTACTCTCTGTACATAATAAATGCTCAATAAATGTTTGTCACTATTAGACTGAGATAGTGAACAAAGATAGGAAGAGGTGACAGCAAGTATAGATTACTTGAAATATCTTGCTGGAAGCCCAGAGTGAGTCAGGTTGAGGCAGATGTGAGATTAAGGAAGGGTTTTTGGTTTTTATTAAAGATAGAATATATAGAGTATATTTATAAACAGATGGCAATGCCCCCGTAAGGTAACTTCAGTACACAATATTTGAGTGGCTAAGAGAAGATGAGCTGTTGCATAGATGACCCAGCTGGTGGTTGGTAGGAACTGGCTTATTTTATCTGAACAGGAAGGAAGAGAATGTAAGCATCAGTGCAAGCACATCTGAAAATATGGGAAGAATAAAAGGAGTTCTGAACTATCAGATAAAGTTGTTTAGTTAGAATGAAAGCTGGAATGTAAGATTTGAGGAGATAATAGGAGGTATGTTATACTTAAGAGTTGAAACATGCTCATGGATCCCCAGTAAAATGAAGGCTGTTAAATTTTTCATTAAAAATCCCCTTTTCGGGGCGCCTGGGTGGCTCAGTCATTGGGCGTCTGCCTTCTGCTCAGGTCATGATCCCAGAGTCCTGGGATCGAGCCCCACATCGGGCTCCCTGCTCAGCGGGAAGCCTGCTTCTCCCTCTTCCACTCCCCATGCTTGTGTTCCCTCTCTCGCTGTGGCTCTGTCAAATAAATAAATAAAACCTTTAAAAAAAAAATCCCCTTTTCCTCATCAAGCAATCCTCATTTCATACATCCCTAAGATGTATCCAGTTTGAACTGCAGAAAACCCCTGGGTTTTATGGAGTTGGCCAAGAACATACTAATGGTAACTTTTCTCCAATGATTTCAGATGTTAATCACATTTGAGAAACTTACTCAGATAACCTGCTAAATGAAAGGGAATTAATGAGAGTTTGTTATTGAATAAAAGTTCTATATAATGAGATTATTCTCCTAAAGAACTAAAAGATAAAATGCAGATGGTTGGAGGAATGAACTTTTGGGCAAATCTTCATTAGCTGTAGAATTAATATGGAGCCAGGGAATTTCTGGCAATGCTACATCAGGAATCTTGTAGAAAATAAGTTGATATGTGATAACAAGAAAATACTGGAGACCAGACAAAATATACCAAGTGTTAAATATTTATGCAAAAAATTTTTTCAACATAAATATTTTAAGGAATAGTGACTATGCAACAATGGTAATGTCCACTTTGTGGAGTTAACAAAAGAACTAAAATTTTGAGAAGCAGGGGCACCTGGCTGACTCATTCAGTAGAGCATGTGACTTTTTTTTTTTTTTTTTAAAGATTGAGAGCGTGCAGAAGGAGGGAGAGAGAATCCTCAAGCAGACTCTCCTCTGAGTGCAGAGCCTGAAGTGGGACTCAACTTCACAACCCTGAGATCATGACCTGAGCTGAAATCAAGAGTCCATTGCTTAACCAACTGAACCACCCAGGTGTCCTGAGCATGTGACTCTTGATCTCAGGGTTGTGAGTTCAAGCTCCACGTTGGGTATAGAGTTTACTTAAGAATAAAATTAGAGGGGCGCCTGGGTGACTCAGTCGTTAAGCATCTGCCTTTGGCTCAGGTCATGATCCCAGGACCTGGGATCGAGCCCTGCTCCACGGGAAGCCTGCTTCTCTCCCTCTCCCACTCCCCCTGCTTGTATTCCCTCTCTCGCTGTGTCTCTCTCTGTCAAATAAATAAAATCTTTAAAAAAATAAAATTAGGGGCGCCTGGGTGGCTCAGTCAGTTGAGAGTCTGCATTCAGCTCAGGTCATGATCCCAGGGTCCTGGGTTCAAGCCCTGCGTCGGGCTCCCTGCTTAGCGGGGAGTCTGCTTCTCCCTTTCCCTCTGCCCCTCCCCCCTGCTCCTGTCCTCTCTACCTCTCTCTCTCACATAAAATCTTTAAAAAAAAATAAAAGGGGGGCGCCTGGGTGGCTCAGATGGTTGGGCGTCTGCCTTCGGCTCAGGTCATGATCCCAGGGTCCTGGGATCGAGTCCCACATCTGGCTCCCGGCTCAGCGGGGAGCCTGCTTCTCCCTCTGACCCTCTCCCCTCTCATGCTGTTTCTCTCTCGCTCGCTCTCTAAAAAATAAATAAAATCTTAAAAAAAAATAAATAAATAAAAGGGGGCACCGGGTGGCTAGTCAGTTAAGTGTCCGACTCTTGGTTTGGGCTCGGGTCATGGTCTCAGGGTTGTGAGATTGAGCCCCGGAGTCCCGTGTAAACCTGCCTGAGATTCTTTCTGTCCTGCCCCTCCCACTTCTCGTGCTATCTATCTCTAAAATAAGATCTTAAAAATAAAATTAAAAGGGCACCTGGGTGTCTTAGTCATTTAAGCATCTGACTCTTGATTTCAGCTCAGGTCTTAATTTCAGAGTCATGAATTCAAGCCCTGTGTTGGGCTCCATGCTGGATGTGGTGCCTACTTAAATTTTTTAAAATTTAATTAAAAATAATAAAAAAGTTTTGAGAAGCAAACTTTTATGAGCAAGTTATTAGGTTAAAGCACTCTAAGGTCCTTTTATTTCAAGAGGATGGCATACATACTGTCTTAAGTGTGCATGTTAAAGTAGCCAGGGTAGCCACTAAGAGGGAGAGGCAGCAGGGAAAGAGAACTTCTAAAGTAGAAGAAAATGGAATGAGAAAAGAACCAACCCAAAGAAAGGCAGGAAAGTGGGGGAAAAAAAAAAAAGTTAAGTAGAAACCATAATGAATATTTGAAATAAATCTAAATGTATCATTAATCCCAATAAGTGTAAATGGGCTCAACTTTTCAGTTAGGATCAAAGATTGTGAAAGGATGGGTTTGGGTGTTTTTTTTGCTTTTTTGTTTTAAAGCAGCTATATGCTGGGGCGCCTGTCAAAGATTTTATTTGACAGAGAGATACACAGCGAGAGAGGGAACACAAACAGAGGGAGTGGGAGAGGGAGAAGCAGGCTTCCCGCTGAGCAGGGAGCCTGATGCGGGGCTTGATCCCAGGACCCTGGGACCATGACCTGAGCCGAAGGCAGACGCTTAACCATCTGAGCCACCCATGCGCCCCTTAAGTTTGTAATCCACATGATATGTTCTCATTCATCACTGTTCTTTACCACTGTGAAAATATATGTGAGAAGAGGACTGGCCAATTGGGTAAGTCTTCCATGCAGATGATGATGAACTAAAGATAGAGGAAATTCAAAACGAATGTAAAGGTTTTCAGTGAATGAGGAGTGTTTGTATTCTAGGGCTGCCAGAGCAAAATACCACAAAACTTAAAACAAGCCATCAAGTTTGTGGTATTTTGCTATTCTCTCCCCATTCTGGAGGCTAGACGTTCAAAACCAGTAGGTGTGATCTGGGACATACTCCCTCTAGAGGCTGTGGGGAAGAATGCTTCCTTGCTTCTTGTGGCCCCAGGCATTCCTGGTTTTGTAGTTTCATGGTCCCTTTCCCCTAGGCTCCTCTGTCTGTCTGCAAACCTCTCTCTTTCATAAGGACATGAATTATTGGATTTAGGGCTTATCCTGATGCAGTATGATCTCAACTTTATTACCTCTGCAAAGACCCTGTTTCCAAATAAAGTCACATTCATGGATACTAGTGTTAGGACTTAAACATATCTTTTTGGAGACATAATCCAACCCACAACCTGGAAATCAGTAAACCTAACTCAAACAGCAGTTTCTGTGAAAATAAGCTTAGATACATAAGTCCTTAAAATTGCCAGCATGAGTTTGAGCAAATCTAGCTAGAAGGCATCAGTTTCTTAAAAAAAAAAAAAAAAATTAGATGCGTGAATTTTTCTCAAATCTATATTCCCAGAATGAGTTTTGAACATTACAATATTTCAAAATATAGGAAGGGGTATTAACATAGAACATAGCTCTCACTGAAGGACTTTCATTGTGAGGATGAGGGATGCAAATATGTAAGCAACAAAACAATGACATCTGGGATCCATAGGTTGTGAGGCATGGGGAATGAGCAACATCAACTCTAGTGGACGATAGGAAAGAGAAATCCTTAGGAAAAGCGTGGCTAAGTTAAGGCAGAAAGTGGAGGTAGAACTTTTAGTGTTGAGGTTTAGCACATATGCAATGTTTGTGATATGGTTGGCAATTTTAAGGGCAAAATGAAATGATAGGCCCAGACAGTAGTAGAGGGGAAGTGTGAGGATGGTTGACTAACAGTGGCTATGCTGACAGGTCTGAAAAGTGGGGGTGCAGGGGCTTCATAGCTCTGTTTGGTTGGCTTTCTTATGTAAATTCTCTGAACCACTGCAGACAGTCACACCCATCTTTTTCACCTGGAACCAGACCAGTTTTAGTTTTTCCTAACTTCATTTAAGTGTAAATGGTTAAATGTTTGGTTGTCTGGGTTACTGAGATAATTCAAGGATTCCTGTCAGATACATAATCTAGGAAGGAAAGGGCAGGAGAAGCTAAGTTGTTTTTTAAGATTTATTTATTTTAGACTACACGAGCAGGGGGAAGGGCAGAGGGAGAGAGAAGGGGGGAAGCAGACTCCCCACTGAGCATGGAGCACGGAACCCCTCAGGGGGGCCCTATCCCAGGACTTGAGATCATGACCTGAGGTAAAACCAAGAGTCAGACACTTAACCAACTGAGCCACCCAGGCGCCCTGCAAAGTTTTTATGATAATAGAGCCATATAGAATGTGGTCATTGGTAAATGCAATCTCCACGTATCTCCCAGGGAAATCTAAAAGATGGCTTTGGTTATCTCATTGCCATTCAAAGAATAAATGTTTATAATTCTTCAATTTTTTTTAAAAGATTTTATTTATTTATTTGAGACAGAATGAGAGAGAGAGAGCACATGAGACGGGGGAGGGTCAGAGGGAGAAGCAGGCTCCCCGCCGAGCAGTCGAAGGGACCTGAGCCGAAGGCAGTCACTTAACCAACTAAGCCACCCAGGCGCCCCTTCAATTCTTTTTTTAAGATTTTATTTATTAGGGAGAGAGCACAAGCAGGGGGAGCGGTAGGCAGAGGGAGAAGCAGTCGCCCCGCTGAGCAAGGAGCCTCATGCGGGAGTCAATCCCAGGACCCTGGGATCATGACCTGAGCCGAAGGCAGATATTAACCGACTTAGCCACCCAGCTGCCCCTATTTCTTCAATTCTTGTGAAGAACAATCTGAATTCCTTATATCATTATTCAAGTTCTTTCATATTTTGTTCACTTTCTACTTTTCTAGTTTTACCTATCACTAATTTATAACTCGTTTTTTTTTAAAGATTTTATTTATTTGAGAGAGAGAATGAGAGAGAGAGAGAGCATATGAGAGGGGGGAGAGTCAGAGGGAGAAGCAGACTCCCTGCTGAGCAGGGAGCCCGATCCTGGGACTCCAGGATCATGACCTGAGCCGAAGGCAGTCAGCATGTGCTTTATATAGTAACTAAAAATAGATTGCTGATGGTCCCAGATCTTGCTTTGCACTCTTCCACATTACCAACTTTTCTTATGCTTTTTCCTCTGCTTGGAATGTCCATCCATTATAATTCTTAATTACCAGCTATCAAAATGTATTTGCCATCAAAGGCAGAGTTCAGCTGTTCTTTTTTTTTTTAAGATTTATTTGAGAGAGAGAGAATGAGAGAGAGAGAGCACATGAGGAGGGGGAGGGTCACTTGATCCAGGGACTCCAGGATCATGACCTGAGCTGAAGGCAGTCGCTTAACCAACTGAGTCACCCAGGCGCCCTCAGCTGTTATTCTTCCATTGAGCCTTTCCTATTCCTGCTTTTGTACACTTAGAGATCATAGGTTCCTAAATAGTAACTACCAATAATTGAGTCTTTAATATTTGCCAAACACTGTTCTAAAAACTTATAATGTATCAAGTCTATGAAATGTGGTCACTCATTTTCATTTTACAGATGAGGAAATAGAAATTTACATAGCTAGTAATTAAATATTAGTTCTTAAACCATTATTGTAAAAGAGCATCTTTAGAGATGAAATGGAAGCTCAAGACTATTGCAACCCCTTTATTTTATTTTTTTCTAACCCCTTTATTTTATAAGTGAACAAACTGAGACCAATACAATGAAGCAATTTGACTGAAGAACTATAATTAGCATAATGAATAGATAGGCAGGGTACCAAATCAATCTTAACAGCTTGGTAAGTTATCACAAGACCAAGAAAAATGACACTGAAATTATGAAAGGGAAAAATATAAAAATAGATCTAGAATATCCTCTATATGTACAATAGACATATAAAAGGGGAAGAAAAGGACAGATGTACAAGGTGGAAGTAATAATTAAAGCAAAAATGGAAGATTCCCTGCCTCAAGGAGGATTGAGTAGAGGTACTTTTCCCTGTTTCTCCTAAGTACAAATAAAACCCTGGATGCTTAGAGAAAACAAACGTAAGATTTTGAAAGTGGAAAGAAGACACAGGGTTGGGACCATGGGACCTAAGGAATAACATGGTGATGAGATTCTTGGAGGTTTTTTTTTTTTTTTTGCCTCATATGTCCCACACTTGGAGCTGAAGAAGTTGGCAACTCTGAAATGCCAAGTGGTGTAGACAGTAGGAAAAAAGCCCCAGCAAAAGCCTGCTCTCTAGGGGCACCTGGGTGGCTCAGTCATTAAGCGTCTGCCTTTGGCTCGGGTCATGATCCCAGGGTCCTGGGATTGAGCCCCACATCGGGCTCCCTGCTCAGCGGGAAGCCTGCTTCTCCCTCTCCCACTCCCTCTGCTTGTGTTCCCTCTCTCGCTGTGTCTCTCTCTGTCAAATAAATAAATAAAATCTTAAAAAAAAAAATCCTGCACTCTAACCAAAGAACAAGGAAAGCAGCAGCTTAGTAAGACTGGAAACTGGGAACCAGTAATGATATAGTCCAATCTGTCCCAGCCAGGGAGGTTACCAGTGGATGCCTAATGGAGAGCTGGAACTTTTGTCCCTGTTCCTGTCCCTGTTCAGCAATAACTAGGAGGACTTCCCCTTCGCAGGTATCAAAGAAGCCTGAGTGGAGATCCTAGACTTCTACCCACATTTGGCAGAGACAAGGTGGTATCTCTGCTCTCTCAACCATAACAACGTCAGAGGAAGCCAGCTAAAACTGAAGGTTTAAATAAGATCTAGTCTCATAACATAATGCCCAAAGTGTCCACGTTTCAGTAAAAAATCATACCCAGACCAGGAAAATCTCAACTTGAATAAAAATCAATAGATGTTTTGTCATGAGCCTAAAACTGCTTTAAAAAATAGTCTATCAAAAATATTAATAGATGGGGCGCATGGGGTGGCTCAGTCATTAAGCATCTGCCTTCAGCTCAGGTCGTGATCCCAGGGTCCTGGAATCGAGCCCCGCATCAGGCTCCCTGCTCCGCGGGAAACCTGCTCCCTCTCCCACTCCCCATGCTTGTGTTCCCCCTCTCGCTGTGTCTCTCTCTGTCAAATAAATAAATAAAATATTTAAAAAATAATAGAGGGGCGCCTGGGTGGCTCAGTTGGTTAAGTGTCTGTCTTCGGCTCAGGTCATTATCCCGGGGTCCTGCGATCAAGCCCCACATCAGGCTCCCTGCTCAGCGGGGAGACTCCTTCTCCCTCTCCCTCTGCCTGCCGCTCCCCCTGCCTGTGCTCTCTCTGTCAAATAAATAAAATCTTCAAAAAAAAAAAAACCTTAAAAATTAAAAAAAAATATTAATAGATGACAACACAGATGACAGAGATCTTACAATGATCTGACAAAGCTTTTAAAGCAGCCATTATTGGGGCGCCTGCATGGCTCAGATGGTTAGGCATCTGCCTTCGGCTCAGGTCATGATCCCAGGGTCCTAGGATCGAGCCCCACATCGGTGTCCTGGCTCCTGACTCCTGGCCCGGCAGGGAGCCTGCTTCTCCCTCTCCCTCTCCCTCTGCCTCTCTCCCTGCTCATGCTCTCTTTCTCTGTATCTCTGTGTCTCAAATGAATAAATAAAATCTTTAAAAAATAAAAAAATAAAGCAACCATTATTAACATGCCCTAATTAGCAATTGCAAAAACACTTGAAATAAGTGAAAAATAGAAAGTAAATTTCAGCAAAAAATGGACGACATAAAGAGAACTAAGTGGAAATTTTAGAATTGAAATATATAATAACTGATATAAAAAAATAAAACAATGGATGGGCTCAACGGCAGTATGGAAAGTACAGAGGAAAGATTCATTAAATTTTTTTTAAGATTCATTGACTTTGAAGACAGACAATAAAAATTATTCAGTCTGACAGCAGAGAGAAACTAGACTGAAAACAAAACCTCAGATAAACAAACGAAACAGAGCCTTAGAGACCTGTGAGATTATAAGAAAAAATATAATATTCCTGTCACAGGAGTCCCATAGAAGGAGAAAAGGAAGTCAGGGCTAAATAAGTAGTTGAAGAAATAATGGCTGAAAAATGTCCCAAATATGGCAAAATACATACATCTATAACCTGCAGATTCAAGAAGCTGAGCAAAACCCAAACGGGGTAAGAAAAAAAAAAAAAACCCAAAGAAATCCAAGCCAAGACACATTATAATCCAATTTCTGAAAACTAAATATAAAGAAAAAAATCTTGAAAGCAGTGAGAGAAATGACACCTTACTTATAGAAGGAAAACAATTTGACAGCAGATATCTCATCAGAAGTCATGGAGAAAATGGCACATTTTTCAAATGATGAAAGAAAAAACTGTTCAACCCAGAGTTTCCCTCTCTAGGTTAGATTTTACCAGCAGCAGTGAGCCACAGACCCCAGTTGGGCATGAGGGTAATCAACCAATTCACTTGGAACCATTCTGTACCTATATAACCATTCTGTTTTTCACTTTCAGTACAGTGTTCAACAAATTATGAGATATTCAACATTTTGTTATAAAAAGAGGCTCGTGTTTGATGACTTTGCCCAACTGTAAGTGTTCTGAGCATCTTTAAGGTAGGCTAGGCTAGGCTAGGCTAGGGGCGCCTGGGTGCCTCGGTCGTTAAGCGTCTGCCTTCGGCTCAGGTCATGATCCTAGGGTCCTGGGATCGAGCCCCACATGGGGCTCCCTGCTCCATGGGAAGCCTGCTTCTCCCTCTCCCACTCCCCCTGCTTGTGTTTCTGCTCTTGCTATCTCTCTCTGTCAAATAAATAAAATCTTAAAAAAAAAAAAAAAGGTAGGCTAGGCTAAGTTGTGATGTTTGATAGGTTAATTGTATTAAATGCATTTTTGCCTTATGATGTTTTCAATTTATGATGAGATTATCTGGATGTAAACCCATCACAAGTCAAGGAGGATCTGTATCCATATCTAAGTTCTCCCAGTCCATGTAGAGTTGATATTTTACTACTTTAAGTAGAATGTAAGCCTCACGGGCGCCTGGGTGGCTCAGTTGGTTGAGCGACTGCCTTCGGCTCAGGTCATGATCCTGGAGTCCCTGGATCGAGTCCCGCATTGGGCTCCCTGCTCAGCGAGGAGCCTGCTTCTGCCTCTGACCCTCCTGCCTCTCATGCTCTCTGTCTCTCATTCTCTCTCTCTCAAATAAATAAATAAAATCTTTAAAAAAAAAAAAAAAAAAGAATGTAAGCCTCACAACCATAAAGTCCCGTTAAAATCTCTATGTTTAGTGTTATATCTATATACACTGACAACTCTTAAAGGGATGAATAATGTTTTTATATTTATCCAGGTATGTACCACTCTTGTTGGTCATCTTTTATTTCTTAAGTTCCAAGTTTCCCATTTATTTTTCTTCAGCCTGATGAACTTTAGCATTTCCTTCAAAGTAGGGATATTGGCAATGAATTCTCTTCCTTTTCCTTCCAAGAAGAAAATTCATCAAGGTATTCACCAAAGGTATTCTCCAAGAACACCTTTATTTCACCTTAATTCCTAAAGGATATTCTCACTAGAAAGAGAATTATTGATTGGCAGTTCTTTTTAAAAAAATATTTATCTTAGAGAGAGAATGAGAGCTTATGTATTGTCTATTTGGCTTTATTTCTTTGTATTTTTTTTTTTAAAGATTTTATTTATTTGAGAGAGAGAATGAGATAGAGAGAGCATGAGAGGGGGAGGGTCAGAGAGAGAAGCAGACTCCCCGCCAAGCAGGGAGCCCGATGTGGGACTCGATCCCGGGACTCCAGGATCATGACCTGAGCTGAAGGCAGTCGCTTAACCAACTGAGCCACCCAGGTGCCCCAATTTCTTTGTATTTTTAAAAGTGGTTCCTCTAGTTATTACAACATACATTCTTGTGTTGTCACCGTTTACTTAAAGTTAATATCTGACAACTTCAAGTACATGTATAAGCCTTAAAGCCTCCCCACTTCATTTTACAGTTGTCATATGTACTACATCTACATATAATGAAAACCCTACCAGACAATGTAATACTTTTTTTAAAAAAAGATTTTATTTGAGGGAGAGCACAGAGGGAAAGGGAGTGGGGGAAGCCGACTTCCCGCTGAGCAGGGAGCCCGATGCGGGGCTCGATCCCAGGACCCTGGGATCATGACCTAAGCCGAAGGCAGACGCTTAACCGACTGAGCCACCCAGGTGCCCCATGTAATACTTTTTGAAGTTATACATATTTTAAATAATTTCAGAAGGGAAAAATAGTCTCATATTTTCCCCAGTATTTACCATTTATGTTGCTTTTTCTTACTTTCTGAAGTTCCAAGTTTCCCCCTTCTTTCATTTCTCTTCCATTTTAAGAATTTCTTTAGCAATGCTTTTAGAGTAGGGTGCTGGCAATGAATTTTCTTAATATTCCATCATCTAAGAATGTCTTTATTTCACCTTATTTCCCAAGGTATTTCCACTGGTGTTATAGATTGGCACTTTTTTTTTTTTAAATCAGCTCTTTAAATATACTGCTTTCCTGTCTTCTGGTCTTTAAGGTTTCTGATGGGAAATCCACAACCATTTGAATCATTTTTCCCCTATTTGTAATGTGTTCTTTTTTTTTTTTGGCTGCTTTCAAAATATTTTGTTTAAACAATTTGATGTTGTGTCTGGGCATGATTTTGTGTTTATCCTGTTTGAGGTTTACTGAACTCCTTGAACTTGTAAATTTATGTTTTCCACCAAATTTCAGCCATTATTTTTTTACATATTTTTTTTTTTTCAATCTCTCCCTCCTCAATTTCTGGAACTCCAATGACACAAATTTTAGAGCATTTGCTCTTGTCCCACAGGTTGCTAAAGGATCTGTTTTGTTGTTGTTTTTCAGTCTTTTTCTCTCCGTTCTTTGGACTGCATACTTTTTTTTTTTTTTTTTTTTTAAGATTTTACTTATTTGTCAGAGAGAGAACACAAGCAGGGGGAGTGGCAGGTAGAGGGAGAAGCAGGCTCCCCACTGAGCAAGGAGCCCGATGCAGGACTCGATCTCAGGACCCTGAGATCATGACCTGAGCCGAGAGCAGATGCTTAACTGACTGAGCCACCCAGGCATCCCAGATTGGATACTTTTCACTGATCTTCAAGTTCAAGTTCACTGACTCTTCTGTTATCTCCATTCTGCTATTGAGTCCATCTAATTCTTTTTTTATTCCAGGTATTACATTTTTCAGTTTTAATATTTTCCTTTGGATCCTTTTATAGTGTTTGTCTTTTTTGAGAACTTCTGTGGTTCCATTCAGTTAAAGAGTCAAATGTAGCATAGTGTTAACTGTCTTAAAGTCTTAATCTGATAATTTGTCTAATAATTCTAACATTTGAGTCATCTTTTTTTTTTTAAAGATTTTATTTATTTGACAGAGACAGAGATAGTGAGAGCAGGAACACAAGCAGTGGGAGTGGGAGAGGGAGAGCAGGATCCCTGCCGAGCAGGGAGCCTGATGCGGGGCTCGATCCCAGGACCCTGGGATCATGACCTGAGCCGAAGGCAGAGGCTTAACAACTGAGCCACTCAGGCTCATTTGAGTCATCTTGACTTTGGCATCCATTGATTTTTCTTTTCCCTTGATAATTGACCATATTTTCCTGGTTCGTTTTTTTTTTTTTAAGATTTATTTATTTATTAGAGAGAGAAGGAGAGAGAGCACAAGCAGGGGAGCAGGAAGCAAAGGGAGAGGGAGAAGCAGGCTTCCCGTGGAGCAGGGAGCCCGATGCAGGGCTTGATCCCAGGACCCTGGGATCATGACCCGAGCCGAAGGCAGACGCTTAACTGATTGAGCCACCCAGGCGCCCCTTCCTGGTTCTTTTTGTATCAAGTAATTTTTGGATTATATCCTGGACATTTTTAATATTATTATTATTATTTTTAAAGATTTTATTTATTTATTTGAGACAGAGAGAGAGACAGCATGAGAGGGAGGAGGGTCAGAGGGAGAAGCAGACTCCCTGCGGAGCAGGGAGCCCGATGCGGGACTCGATCCCGGGACTCCAGGATCATGACCTGAGCCGAAGGCAGTCGCCCAACCAACTGAGCCACCCAGCCCCATTTTTAATATTAATATTATTACCTGGGACTCTGTACTCTGATAAAATCATCTGGATAATATATATATATTAATAATTTTAGCAGGCAGTATACCCAGTTAGGTTCACACTGAATGTTCTGTTTAACCTTCTGTGGGTCATGGATTCAATATCAGTTCAGTTTTCAAAGGCTTTACTATGCTGCTTTGGGCATGCCCACATATATGCCACTCTGACCTTAGTCTAGGACTTGTGTAGTGGTTTATATCACAGCTCACTTCTCAGAGCCTTTATTATGCGTCTTTGAGTCTGTTCTATTCCTGTACAGCTTGAGAGGGAGTCTGGGTCTCCTACCAGTTCATTCAGAGTCAGGGGATCCCCTTCTCTAGGTCTCTCATCCAGGATATTCCCCCCATCCTATGACTGCCAGCGGCCACTTTTGCCAGTCCTCAGGTTAGGAAGAGTGGGTTTCTGTCAAAGTTTTGGTTGTCCCCCTCCCCCAAGCTGTCATACAACTCACCTTGTGGTGACCCTGTGGACCTCTTTTCTTGGTTCTGCTGACAGCTACTGTAGTGGACCTGCAGCCTCAGGACCTGCAGTGATGATGTTGGTGCAAAGTCAGTAGAGAAAAAAAGGGGAAATTTCACCCCACTCCCATTCAGGAGCCTCTTTTTTTAGTCCTCTGCCTAGAGAGAAGGGATTTCGCTTACAGCTTTTGCTGTTTGCACTAATTATACAGTTCTGGGACATGCCCTCCTTCCAGGCAAAACCAGGAGATGGGGAAGAAAAATACCCCAGCTAACATACCTCTGCATTGTTCATTCTTCAAATTTTTATCCAGCCCCGGCCCCTTCCACTTGCAATTATTTACATTTCTGAGTCCTTGGTTGGTTGCTTTTTGTATCCTGTCCAGAGTGTTAAGTAGTTATTGGATACTCTGTAATGGCTTTATTTCATGTTGGGTAGTAGTGGAAGTCAGCCATCCCTGATGCTTTGATATTGTCTAATTACATGCCTTAGAATGGATCTTTTTCGTTCAGTGGTGCTTGGTTCTCCATGGGCTTTCCTCTTATTGACTCATGTCTGTCAATTTTAGGACATTTTCTTGTATTGATCAGTTTCAGTATTTTATTTCCTCTGTTCCCTTTTCTTAAATTCCTGTTATCCTGTTCAGTGGCTAGAAAACTTCTGAAATTCTAATTCTCTTATTTGACTTTTTGTTTTCTTTCTTTCTTTTTTTTTTTTTTTTTAAGATTTTATTTTTAAGTCATCTCTACACCCAACCTGGGGCTCAAACTCATAATCCCGAGATCGAGTCCCCTGCTCCACCTCTGAGCAAGCCAGCCGCCCCTATTTTATTTCTTCTGATTTTTTGACCCAGTTTGAAATGGAGCCTCCCGCATTGCCCCCTACAGATGTAATGTATCAGTATTTAAGCAGAGTCATAGGGTCTGTCGCTAAGGATCGCACACTGTCCTTTGAATCCCTTTGGCAGTTGCCTCCCTCCACTTCCCATGACCATGGCCTCGGTTTAGAGCTGCACGGGTTTTCCCCTTCCCTGGGACTACCACACGTCTTCGCAGCGCACTGATTCGCTTCTGGGGGCGTGAATTGTCCCAGCCGAGGAAAGAGGCTCAGTTCTGGGCGGAGGGGCCTGCTCTGCGCGGGGACAGCCACTGCAACGGAGGTGTCACGGAGGGGAGCGCAGGCCAGGCGGGCGAGGCTGGCTCCACTCACGATTCCATTTCACAGGGTCCACCGCGCCTCTAAGTGACATCTAGCCCTGGCCTCCATTTCCTGGAACCTTCTTCTCGAGGCTACCACCTGCCCCAGTTCGTGCTTTGGCTAAATCTCTGGTGCCCAGGGTGAGTTGAACTCAGGGTCTCCTCAGGCCCCGCAGTTCAGGGCAACTCCAGTCTCCGGGCAGAATCTACAGCCCATCTTGGCGCGGTCCGCGGCTTTCGGGGCTCAGGGCTACATTACCGAGAAGCCTCTGTGCCCAAGGCTACTCTCTGTCCCAGAGCCCTCGCTTAGGAGCCAGGCTGCGGCCTCGCGGGAGCTTCGTTTGTGCAGTTTGAAGCCGGCCGAACCCACCCTCGAGAGGCGGTCGGTGAGGGAGCGCGGAGCCGGCGGCGGGGACGTGCGCGCGCGCGCGCACGGGGGGTGGGGTGGGGTGAGGCACTGGCTGGCTGTGTGACTCTTGCATGATTGTGACTGCAGGATTATGCGTGTGACCGTTTGTGACGACGTGGACTGTGTGTGTCTCTTGTCTGTGTTATTGACTATGTATTGGAGGGGTTGCTTTATATTTGTATTGTTCAGCTAGTGGAAGTGTAGTGTGGTACGGCTGTGTGAATGTGATTGTGTGTGACTGCATGTCACCATTTGTGTTATTTATTTTGGTAAGGGTTTGGAGGTGAAGAGCAGTGGAGATGGTATGAGCATAATCTCCATACCTGGGGTTTGTTTTTGGTTTTTAAGATTTTTAAGATTGGGGCGCCTGGGTGGCTCAGTCGTTAAGCGTCTGCCTTCGGCTCAGGTCATGGTCCCAGGGTCCTGGGATCGAGCCCCGCATCGGGCGCCCTGCTCCGCGGGAAGCCTGCTTCTCCCTCTCCCACTCCCCCTGCTTGTATTTCCTCTCTCGCTGTGTCTCTCTCTGTCAAATAAATAAATAAAATCTTTAAAAAAAAAAAAAGATTTTTAAGATTTTATTTATTTATTTGAGAGAGAGAATGAGATAGAGAGAGCATGAGAGGGGGGAAGGTCAGAGGGAGAAGCAGACTCCCTGCTGAGCAGGGAGCCCGATGCGGGACTCGATCTCGGGATTCCAGGATCATGACCTGAGCCGAAGGCAGTTGCTTAACCAACTGAGCCACCCAGGTGCCCGGTTTTTAAGATTTTAAAGTAATCTCTCTACATCTAATGTGGGGTTCGAACTTACAACGCCAAAACCAAGAGTCGCATGCTCCACTGACTGAGCCAGCCAGTTGCCCCATTTTTTTTTTTAAATCTCCATAATTGTGTCTCCGGGATATGGGTTGGTTGGATTATGACAGCGTGATAGTGTTTCTGTGGCTGCTTTTGCGTCTCTCTGAAGGCGACTATGAGTGTGGTTACCCTGTGTCACAATATTAGAGTTTGGCTGTGAGGCGAGTGGGTGTGAGAGGTTTCTGTCTTCATTTCAGTGTTTCTGGGATCTCTATTGGCTGTGCAATGGTACTTTTGGGGATTTTGAAGATCGTGAGGAAGTTGTGAGCATTTGACCATAGGAATGTAACTGGCAGGGGATGGGTACAGATTCTTATTTCTGTGTTTCTGGGGTTGGTATTAGTGCCAATCCCCTGTTTTTCTCCCAGGCCTGTCCCCTCGCTTCACAACAGTGCCACTACACCCTCATGCGAGCAGGACCTGTACAGTTTTCTCTTGGCATCTCCAAGCCATATCCTATTAGGAGCTGACACAGATTGGGCATTATGGGAGTGATGTGCACCCGGAGGCTAACTGTGAGTGTTAGATTTCTGGAAGTTTCTGACTGTGTGGTCTCTGCTGCCCCTCTACCCTCTCACCTTATTGTGACAGGAGAGTTTCATAGAAATCACCCCCAAGGAAGAACATGAGCCTAGAGTAAAGTTTTGAGGTGAAGGGTCTCCATGCTCTATGCCAGGTCTTAAAATGAAACTTAGAGTTGGAGGTTTCCACCAGTTTAACTCTGGAATAGGAGGAGGAGATTCCCCTATACCCTCTGAATTGCCCTACCTTGGACCACCTTGTAGAGGAATTCGGTTCTTCTCTAATCCTGGGAGGGCCTGCTTGCCCAGATTCCCTCTGTGGGTCTGTGACAAGTGGGGAAGGATTGAGGCTGTGATTTTTTTTTTTTTATTCTTATGTTAATCCCCAGAGGCTGTGATTTTTCTGGGTCACTCTGGGTTACAAGCAGGGGCCCATATTTCATGATTCCTTCTCCTATTTCTGCCCATTTCCAAGAAAGGTGCCCAGAGGACAAGGAAAAAAATGGTGATCTATAAACTCTGAGGTTAGTGGCTGTTTTCTTTCCTGAAAGTGACTTCTTATTTTTTCAGAGCATGAGAGTGTTTGTTTTCCTTCTCGTGAGAATTCTTAATCAAGATCATTCAGTAATCTTTTCCCTAGGTGTTCCTGTCACAGTGAAAGATGGGAGCTATAATACTGAGCCTGTGCTGTGCAATATGGTAGCTACTGGCCACAAGTGGCCATTGAGCACTTGAAATGTAACTGATCAGAATTGAGATGGGCTGTAAGTATAAAATACATTCAGATTTCAAAGACCTAGCAGGAAACAAAGAATGTAAAATATCCTATGAATAATTCTTTTATATTGATTGCATGATGAAATAATATTTGAAAATATTGGATTAAATAATGTATATTATTAAAATTCATTTTATCTTCTATTACTTTAAAAAATATGGCTATAAGAAAATTTAACATGTATGGCTTGTATTATGTTTTTATTGGACAGTGTTTAGGTGGACCCCAAAAGTCCAGTTCCATCTTAGGAGGAGAGGAATGTTTATTTTCATAATATCCACCAAAGGGAGTCTAACCTCAAAAGATTTAGAATGATTTATTTAGAATCAAAAACTATGTAATATCTGGGAATGACCTTTAACTTTCAGTGATTTTACTTCTGGATATTTTTTTATGGATATACTTAGAGATAAGGAGAATTATGTAGTATAAAGACCTGGCCCAGAGTTCATATACAATAATAGATAATTTATGAGTAAATCATTCTGTATCCACATGATGGAATAGCATGGGGCTCCTACTCATGACCCTGAGATCAAGAGTTGCACTCCTCCAACTGAGCCAGCCAGGTGCCCCTCAATATCCTTTTAAGTAGGAAATAGTATTTAGGAGCCAAAATCTAAGCATCTTTACTTATTTCTATATTTAACTGTATATATTAGAAACCACGAGTTCACACTGATTCCTCTAATTTCATTCTAACACCACAGTATTTATTCTAGTTTTTCCCTTCTCAATATTTGTAACTCCCTTCTCCAACAGTGAGAAACCATGAATCCATACTGATATAAAAAATAAATATATTGAAAATTTGATGAATGGAATATTTACTTAAATCCTCTTAAGCTTTCTTCCTTAGCTAAGTCTGACAGACACCACCTTAATTTAATGATCTAAGTGAATATCATCAATAATGGGACAAGTTGTGTATAACGTGATACAGTACACTGAGAACATAGTATTACTTCTGTGACCTTCCCACCAAAGATGTATAATCTGAATCTAATCATGAGGAAGTATCAGGCAATACTAAATTTAGGGTTATTCCACAAAGTAACTGGCCCATAATCTTCAAAATTGTCAAATTCATGGAAGTCAAAGAGTATTGAAGAAGTGATTCAGACGGAATGAACTAAGGAGACATGACATGATATTGAACTCATTTTGCCATGAAGGACATCATTGGGACAATTGGCAAAATTCACATGGTATGTTTGAGGATAGGTAATAGTGTATCAATATTAATTTCCTGATTTTGATGGTGATGGTTGTATTGTGTCATATGTGAGAATGTCCTTGGTTTGTGAGAAACACACTCTGAAGTATTCAGGTATGGGGCATGTCTTTCCACTGTATTTCCAACTATTCTGTAAGCTTGAGTTTGTTTTTTAAAAATTACAGTAAAATGAAGGCCCAGCCTTCATCTTTCCAGTTCTGAAGTTCTCTTGTTCCCAGATCCAGCCATGTTTTAGTTCCTGGTTCTAATTCTGTTTTCCAAGAAGGAAATATTTATTATTATAAGATGTTATGGAAAAATCCTTTTTCTTGTTTATTTATTTTTTTTTTAAGATTTTATTTATTTATTTGAGAGAGAGAGAATGAGAGAGAGAGAGCATGAGAGGGGGAAGGTCAGAGAGAGAAGCAGACTCCCTGCCGAGCAGGGAGCCCGATGCGGGACTCGATCCCGGGACTCCAGGATCATGACCTGAGCTGAAGGCAGTCGCTTAACCAACTGAGCCACCCAGGCGCCCCTCCTTTTTCTTGTTTAGTTCTTCATGGGAGATGAGGAATTCATGTGTTGTTTTTTTTTTTATAATTTGTTTATTACCAAGCCTATAGTTTGCTTTGTATTTCATAAACATTGTTTTTTGTTTTTGTTTTTGTTTTTTTTTAGAGAGAGAGCAGGTGCACAAGTGGGAGTGGAGTGGGGTGGGGAGAGGGTGAGGGGGAGAGGGAGAGAGAGAATCTTAAGCAGACTCCACGTGGAGCCTGACGTGGGACCTAGTCTCATGACCCTGAGATCATGACTTGAACCAAAATCAAGAGCCATGCACTTAACTGATGGAGCCACCTAGGTGCCCCTGTTTTTTGTTTTTTTAATCTCTACATAGATTTTGTTCACTTCCAGGTATATAAGGATAATGGAAAAGTCCTACCATGCTTAAGCAACATGCATGTACTCTAATTATCTTACTGTGCTATATTATAACACAAACTTCTAGCTCCAGCCTTTCACCCTTTCTCCTCAGTGTCCTTTTACAGTTCTGATTCTTCCATTTTAAAATATTTCCTTCAATTTCACTAGTACTACACGGATTTGTTTTTCCAGAGATTGGTGATGTTCAGGGATATATATGGCTGTAGACTTTTCTTAGGAAGAGTGGGAATGCCTGGACTCTGCTCAGAAGGATTTGTATAGAGATGTGATGTTACAGAACTATAGCAGCCCAATTTCAGTGGGTAAGCATATCCATCTCCAAATATTTCTGGAATTTCTTATTTGTGCTTTTATGGGTCGTCTTTCATGTGCCTAGAAGAATTTCTCTTCCCTTTTCTTTCTTTCTTTCTTTTTTTTTTTTCCTTCTCTTTTCTTAAGGGAGTAGTTTGTGCTTTGTAAGTTTGGGAATGAGCGGCTCCTTTGGGCAATTTCATCCTATCTCCAGAAAACCTTTCCTCCCTGCCCCCCACCTTTTAAAATCCTATCTGGGATTGCCTCTCTTCCTTCATTTCTAAGCAACTGGATTTGAATTCTGGAATCTCTACAACTTGGTCAAGTCCCATTTCTTTTCTCTTCTTTTCTTCTCTGTGTGTGTGTGTTTGTGTGTGTGAAGAGAATATTCCATTTCTAAGCCAGATGTGATCTCCTTATGCGAACACGGGAAAGAGCCCTGGATGATTGGATGTGACAGAAGGACTGTGCCCAGGCAGGGGTTGATCAGGTGGGGGAAAGCCCCAGAAACAACCTTGAGATCTTTAGTGGGAAGCTCTCCTCAAAGGCCATGGCCTATGGAGAAAGGCCTGGGACATTGGGAGGCGATAAAATCTTTCAGCATGTCCTCTCTGTGTCCCGATGACTATTCTCTGTGCTACCCTTACCTGTTTCTCTCTCATTTCAAAAAGGGAGGTGCCCTTGTTCTTCCCCAATGGACATCTTTTCCCAGTCCTTAAGGTCTTGTTCTTTTTTATTTGCTCTTTTGCATTTATTTATACTTACGTGTTTTCATCCCTCTCAAATACCTACTTTTTAAAAACACTTCTGGGGAACTTTCCAGAACGCTCGGTGAGACGCGGAGGAGCGGCAGCTGCCCGAGCTGCGCCCAGCAACGCGCTCCTTCCTGCTCCCCGACACCGGCCTCTGCCCTCTCACCGGCTGTAGAAAATGGTAAAAGAAACCACTTACTATGATGTTTTGGGGGTCAAACCCAATGCCACCCAAGAGGAATTGAAAAAGGCCTACAGGAAACTGGCCTTGAAGTATCACCTTGATAAGAATCCAAATGAAGGAGACAAGTTTAAACAGATTTCTCAAGCTTACGAAGTACTCTCTGATGCAAAGAAAAGGGAATTATATGACAAAGGAGGAGAACAGGCAATTAAAGAAGGTGGAGCTGGTGGTGGTTTTGGCTCCCCCATGGACATCTTTGATATGTTTTTTGGAGGAGGAGGAAGGATGCAGAGAGAAAGGAGAGGTAAAAATGTTGTGCATCAGCTCTCAGTAACCTTAGAAGATTTATATAATGGTGCAACACGAAAACTAGCTCTGCAAAAGAATGTGATTTGCGATAAATGTGAAGGCTGAGGTGGTAAGAAAGGAGCAGTCGAATGTTGTCCCAATTGCCGAGGTACTGGAATGCAAATAAGAATTCATCAGATAGGACCTGGAATGGTTCAGCAAATTCAGTCTGTGTGCATGGAGTGCCAGGGCCATGGGGAACGGATCAGTCCCAAAGATAGATGTAAAAGCTGCAATGGGAGGAAGATAGTTCGAGAGAAGAAGATTCTAGAAGTTCATATTGACAAAGGCATGAAGGATGGCCAGAAGATAACATTCCATGGTGAAGGAGGCCAAGAACCAGGACTGGAACCAGGAGATATTATCATTGTTTTAGATCAGAAGGACCACGCTGTTTTTACTCGGCGAGGAGAAGACCTTTTCATGTGTATGGACATACAGCTGGTTGAAGCACTGTGCGGCTTTCAAAAGCCAATATCTACTCTTGACAACCGAACCATCATCATCACCTCTCACCCAGGTCAAATTGTCAAGCATGGAGATATCAAGTGTGTGCTAAATGAAGGCATGCCAATTTATTGTAGACCATATGAGAAGGGTCGCCTAATCATTGAATTTAAGGTAAACTTTGCTGAGAATGGCTTTCTCTCTCCTGATAAACTCTCTTTGCTGGAAAAACTCCTACCTGAGAGGAAGGAAGTAGAAGAGACTGATGAAATGGACCAGGTAGAACTGGTGGACTTTGATCCAAATCAGGAAAGATGGCGCCATTACAATGGGGAAGCCTATGAGGATGATGAACATCATTCCAGGGGTGGTGTTCAGTGTCAGACCTCTTAATGGGGCCAGTGAATAACACTGCTGGCATTTTATATGCAGTAGTGAATGAGTGAAGGACTGTAATCATAGCTCACTACTTGCTATTGTTTTTGTTTTAATATTCAACTATAGTAGTGTTTTAAAAGTTAAATGAAGGGGCGCCTG